>NC_054382.1:66829659-67129659 GCF_017654675.1 Xenopus laevis
CTGCTCCTTGCAGTGAAAGGCAGCACCCAGAGTCCCTCTGGGAGTTCCTTACATGGACATATATCCTTTCCTGCTCTGTGCCCTGCTCAAAGAGATCTTCCTAACAGTCTAACTAGAATTAACATTCACACAGGATCCAAGATGTTCTTCAATCTTTTAGTGTGGAGATTGACTTTTCAGCTTACACTCAAAGTCAATAAACCCAGCAAAAGTGCCCAAATAAACAATGACGGGAAGGAAGCACGAGACACAGGTGATGACATAAGGGCTTAAGGTCCTGTTTTGAAGGGCTGCATGCGTCAAAACTGCTTGCCCGGTTTTCTAAATTGGGAAAACTGGGCAGTATTCCATATTATTGCAGTGGCAATTGGCCAATCATTGATTGCCATGTCATAGTCCTGCCCATGACATCACAACCCCTGCATTATACAACCCCATCCCCATTGCATCATGGCCCCGCCCCCTGCCCAGATTCAATTGGACCAAAAGGGGGCAACCCTACCACAGACCCTTTAAAATATTCCATATCCCTCCTGCAGTGTGATAATACACATGCAATAATTCAGTTTCTGGCATGGTATAAAAAACATAAAAACATTTGAAATTTGTGTGTACAAAGATTTTTTTGGCAACAAATGATTTTAAGTGAAATCTCGTGAGAATTTGTATAAATGGTTGTAAAATAATTTATTATTGTGGTAGTATAGTAAAAGGTGTGATGTTTGCTACTGTTCTAGTAACCAATCAGCACTTAGCATATCGTTTGCTATGGGTAACCAGCCAAGCTGGCAAGATTTTTTCCCTTTGTACCCTGCCCAGTCATGAGTACTGACAAGCACAGGTTAGAATTGAGTGGTTGATAGAACTTGCATCTGATGCAACAATTGAGCAGTGGTGTATTCATGAGGGAAGGGATGGAGGAGGCATGAAGGCATTCTCATCAAACACCTAACTTGCACATCATGTAGACATTCAAGTCAGGGAGTGGTGGGTGGATTCTGTTAAGATTTTTATGGTTTACTTTTTAATTTTAAATGGCACTGTTTACATTGCAAATAATTTGCTGTACTAATTTTTTAGCTGTAATATTGGTGTGGAGGCAGCAATCTCAGTGAATTGTTGCTGATTCTGGCCAGTGTTTGTCCATTTCCAATTGTATTTACATGACCTAGCCCCACCTAGTGGTAGACATGAGAATAGCACCCATGCTGCTTGGGTACTATTGACATGTCTACCACAAGTTGGGGCTGGCAATGCAACAGATCCTTCAGCAGTGGTGTCAAGCAGCGCCATTTCTGATGAGGCGGCTCCTGCAATGCCGCCCCCCCCCTTGCCGACTTACCTGTCAGGAGGGGAGGCAGGAACACTATTGCGGAGACTGCAATTGCGCTCTGTCGCAATAGTACAGCCAAATTTCTGGTTTAAAAACCAGAAATTTGTCTCTTAAAGGTGCAGGAGCGGCTTTATGCCACCCCTGGAATACTCTCTGGTGCTGCCTCCTGAGGCAAACAGCTCAGTTCGCCTAATTGGTGTCACGTACCTGCTATTTGGTTAGCTACCCTCTGCTCTGTTAATAGGCTGCTGGGGAGGGAAGGGAGGGGATGATATTACTCCAACTGGCAGTGAAGCAGTAAAGAGTGACTGAAGTTTATCAGAGCACAAGTCACATGACCTGAAGGCACCTGGGAAACTGAAAATATGTCTCACCCCATGCCAAATTTTATAATTAAATATAAAACAAATCAGATAACAGATATTTGGACTTATTTATTGTGATAGAACTTTACTCCAGATTATAAATAGAATGTTAAAAATACAAATGTGTAACATGAATATGGACGATACTGTAGCTGTCTGTCATATGAAATGCCACTACATTGGGTTGTTGCACATAAAAATCAATATTATCAGAAAACTTACTTTTGTAGTCATGGATGGTAAAATTGGGGTTTGCTAAAGCATCAGATGGCTGTCTGAAGGAAAAAATCTGTCCTGCTGGTGACATATCTCTGTCAACGGCACCAATAATTTGGATGATCTAAAAGCAGATGAACACATTCAAAGATTTATTTTTTATTTTTTCCCCACACATAAATAAAAGTGCAGCTTCTTCAAAAGAAGAAAACGATTTATCTTTAAATATAGGAAGCTTTTACTACAGACAATGGATAAAGGTTACAGAAGTTACACAGAATGAAATCTGAAAAGTCTTTCTCTTTGAGTTTTTATGGGTTAAATTACTTTGGCATTTTATATAACATTGTAAATAAACCAAACAGTATCAGGTTCTCTGGAAATGGATTTGTTCTATTAAATTCTGTGTCTGCATTGAATAATGAGTTTTGCCAAGTTGTTAATGAATCTTTTCACATTCCTTGTGTATATTGTTAATTTATGTTTCAATTCAGCTGAGTTACTCTGAATAAACCTTATAGCACGTAACAAACTAGATAATTTACAAGATCAAAGGTTTGACCTTATCTGAAATTAAGGTGTATTATTTTACATTCCCCATCTACAAATCTGTTGTGCAGAAGGGATGTGATCAACTAATTAAAATACAGGACAATAAATCTAAATGAATGTGAAAACACACTAATACATAAACCCACTGGAGTTTAAAAAATAGTGTTGGGGAAACGTTGGTGAAATAACAGTATGATTCTGATATGTTTAATAGAATTCATGCTTAAAATAATGCAAAATGAGGGGTGAGAAGAACTTCTTGGCCAATTCATATTGTGACTGTTTTGTAAGCAAAAGCCCATTGTGCATAGGAATCATCTCTGCACTGTTAATCTAATTATCTACATCAGGACAGGATCAAATGTGGAGTAGCTTCACTTTTCCTGTTTAGGCTGGTGGCAGATGTGGCGCTTCTGGGGAGATTGCCTCATGAGGAAACTTCGGGTGACCTCGGAAAACCGAATCGATCCGAGAGCCATCCCACTGGCGATTCACATTCTTGCCAGCGGGAAGGAATTTCGGGGAGATTAGTTGTCCGAAGAAAAGGAGATTTGTCGCAGGGCGTCATTTTTGACTAACTACATTAGAAACATTTTTTATTTTGCACATACTATGTACAGTATTTACCCCGTTTTTATTTTTATACTGAACTGTTACTTTAATGATGCAATCCTTTTGGCTTTCACTAAACAGGTAACAAGCAAAAGCTGAGAAATATGCTTGTTAAATGCACCATGTTAAACCCAATGACATGCATATGTTGCATAATGATTAATTTTTTGAGAGTATTTATATATAGATTAATGTATTGTGCAAGATACATTCAGATGGAGCGCAAGTTATTTAGGATAAGAATGCAAGCCAATTTTCCAATGGAAATGAATTGGATTATGTGTTCCTTTGCCATAAACGGTGCTCTTTCTATCCTGAGAATAACTATGGTGTTAGGGTCTCCAAGAAGTATGAAGGTTACTCACCACTCAGGGGAAGTGGCCCAGGTGCACCACCCTGAGCCCTCAGCACGGGGGGGCAGACAAACCAACAAAACCAATATGGAGCAGGCACTCAATAAGGCAAACTTCCACCAGGCAAATGTTCAAAAGTGAAAAAGGTTTATTGTGTCCACAGCCTGACGCGTTTCGTGTCACAAACACTTAATCATAGGCCTATGATTGCCTTATTGAGTGCCTGCTCCATATTGGTTTTGTCGCTCTTTCTATCCTGTTAACTTTGAAAGAGACTTTCAACCATTCATTTATGTTTTATTTAGCTTCATGCTGGTTAACGCCTCTTATAGAGACAATGACCTCAATCATTTCTTTTTCATCATTTATACATAGCTTAAAGAAAAGTTGTCCTAACAAGTAGTTCACAAAAAGTAGCATATTATTTACAGTAGTTATTTATATGGGTTTATATTAAAAGCTTGCTCTTTGTGTCATAAAAGGTTAGCATTTTTAAATGGCGACCTCTGGCACTTATAGAACCATGTTGGCTATTACTCATGATATTGTTTCAAATCAGCCTAATTGTTCAGGATCAACATAATTGTTTAGGATTCTGATTCAAGTACTCTGATGTGATATTTGTATTTTATATACTCATCAAAAGAAACTATTCAGTGCATACTGTCATCATCACAACCATTGTAAACAATATATGAAAAATATGATAATATTTATATATTATTATATATTTGAAAAGTCTCAACCCTTTTTCTTGTTAGGTATGACATACTTTGGGGGGAATTTCCATCAAGCTTTGTAGCACATAGACTCTGCAGTAATCGTCATAGAATAATAATAATAATAATAAGGTCCAACTGTAATGGGTTAATTTATCACATAGTACATATATAGTATTATCAGTTATAGTAAAAAAAGAGAACTGATTATACAATTTGTGTTATATTACAACCTTTGTAAATAATAACAATACAAAAGGAAAAATGAAAGTTTATGTGCTGGGACACTAAAGAATGGCTAAGTTTTTAATACTTAATAATTAACAGAAACATAGTTATGTAGGTTCTGATTCAGTGCATTTCAAATCTATTGAGATAACCTATATTATGTATTTTCATTACTGTATATAATTAACAAACATTCTCATCCCTCATCTTGACACTGGTTACAGCATTTATGGAAATCTCTAAGCACTGTCACCAACAGTCATTGGCTACAGTGGAGGGAGGGATAACCCTGTCACAGCCCATTACCATAAAGAGCAAAAATGCAGCATTGCCACTACTATTCAATAATGTTTATAAACGTGCAATAACTGTCATATGGACACATAATTATGTTAACATATATTGAAGCTGTCGCAGGAATCTGTGGATTGATAACATAGTACACATACAACACTTTTTACAAAAAGTTGTAAAATGCTGTGTAATCTTCTATATTATAGTAAGCACCACCAACTAGTTTTATACATCAACTTAAACAACTCCACCTCCATTCAAATGAGCATTTATCAGTATCTGTCCACAGGCATATTTACTAAAGGTCACATTTTTGTGAAGGTAAGGTTTATGAAGCTATGATTAAAATCTATTCCTTTAAATCTATAAATGCTATGGAATTTATTAAAAGATAAAAAGTATGAACGGAAAAAAAATACTGAATGAAAAAGATACAAAAGCAACTAAAACCTCTAAAAAGTTGAGTTTTTCAGATAATTTCTAGTGAAAAAAAATCCAAAAACCTCTAAAAGCTTGAATTGATTGAAACTGGTCCAATAATATCAGTGCAGCTGGGACTTCAACAGCTTTTATTTGGGGCAGTTTTGTAATAGAGATTTTTGTATTTTTTACACTTAAATCTTACATTTTTTGAATTTCAGAGAAATAAAAAAAAATTAGAGAAAAAAATATGATTAGTGAAAAAAAAGAAAAAAAAATGCCCCTTCATTTTATATTACCAGATACCGAAATATAGCTAGCTGTCAACTATGCCAATAAATAAGTATAAATCTTTTCATACAGTGTTTTTGTTACTAAGTTTAAATTGATGCAACCCACTTATTATTAATTAAGAACTGTTATCGCTGTCAACATTGAATTATTCCATGTTAGGTGCTACTTAAATATTTCTAAAATATTCTGGAAAAAAACTGTTCTTCCTACATTGTGTGAATGAGATGTATCAATAAAGTCTCGTCCATCTGTGTGTACATACAGAAACATGAACACATTCCCTAGTAGTGACAACACTTCCCAGTCTAGTGACTCAAGGCTTCAAGGGATTCCGTTTAGTAAAGCCACATTCTATGCAAATACAAAAATGTTTAATTTGCCATTTATATTCCTTTTTTATTCTTTGTAGTAAAGGAACATAAAAAGAGATTGTTTAAGCAAAAAGAAAAGAGGAATTTAAAACATGATATGCTCTACCAATATCATTTTTATAGTTGCTGTACAATTTATTTTAATTATTCTAATTTATAAACAAAATAATAAAAGGCATATCATAATACAAACAGCATTTAATGGAAACAAAAATGTGTTTAAATGCTTTTTGGACATTTAGGGGGTCATTTACCAAAACACAACTTTTTCACTTTTTTTTAAATTTTTTTATAAAAACAAACTCGACCTAACGCCATCCACAAATTTAGCTTATTTATAAAGAAAACAGGTCGAAAAAGTCAGGTTGGAAAAAAAAAACCTCAACTTTTTAGAATTGTTGCGCAACAAATTTGACACCGATAAACTCAAATTATTTGAGTTTTCACACACAGCCCAAAACTCCCAAAATTCATGAAGGTTAAAAACATCTACAAATGGTTAGATACAAGGTGCCATTGACATAAATTTGACAGGTTTTAGAGTATTTTTAGATTTAGGGGCAGATTTAAGAAGGGTCGAATATCGAGGGTTAATTAACCCTCGATATTCGACCAGGAACTAAAATCGTTCGACTTCGAATATCGAAGTCGAACGATTTAGCGCAAATCGAAGGATTATTCGTTCGATCGAACGATTAAATCCTTGGAATCGAACGATTCGAAGGATTTTAATACAACGATCGAAGGAATATCCTTCGATCAAAAAATCACAGGCAAGCCTATGGGGACCTTCCCCATAGGCTAACATTGACTTCGGTAGCTTTTAGCTGCCGAAGTAGGGGGTCGAAGTTTTTCTTAAAGAGACAGTACTTCGACTATCGAATGGTCGAATAGTCGAACGACTTTTAGTTCGAATCGTTCGATTCGAAGTCGAAGTAGTAGTCGAAGGTCGAAGTAGCCCATTCGATGGTCGAAGTAACCCAAAAAACACTTCGAAATTCGAAGTTTTTTTAATTCGAATCCTTCACTCGAGCTTTGTAAATCTGCCCCTTAGACTTTTAGCAGCTTCAGGTCATAATAAATCTGGAAAATTTTTCTCTAAAAGTTCTTTCACAAAAAAACTTGACTAGAAAAAAATTGAGTTTTAATAAATAACCCCCATAATGTACCTTGCTTTTGCAATTTTTTGTTGCATTGTATAAAGGAAAATTGTAATCAATAATACCTGTCCTGGTTTGGCATTTTCACAGACTGTTGTTTCATAGGGTAGATATACTTCTGGTGGAAATTCATTGATATCCAAAACATTTATGATGATTTTCACTAGGCTGGCCAATTGAGGATTGCCTATAGAAAAAAAGACCTTCTCTTTTATAAGGTGCATGTCATCATCATCATCATTATTATTATCATTACAAATCTACTAATGAGTTGTGTATACTATACTAAATCCTACAATCTTTTTCTAGTTAAAACTGGTTAATTAGACTTTTAGTTTATCCATTAACTAGTAGACTGTTTCCTGATACAGGGTATTGTCATATATATTCACTTACAGTATTATACCTCCAAATACATTGTGCAGGACTTTTGTTAAATAGATATCTTACTTCATGTAAAGAATATCCCCAAATCATGCAGTAAATACAATATCCATGTTATACTGTAGTTACGTTATTTTTATAGGGCTCATTAAGATATGTAAACTAACACAGAATTCTTTCAAGTATTCCATATCTAGCTCCCAATGGACTAATTACCTGCAGTAACAGCTCAGTCACCCGATATAAGAAAATTGCACCCCCACCATTAAAAACATGGTATGGAAGTTTCACCCAAATTCAGAAGCAGATTACATTTTACAGTGAACCCAAACAGTAGATCTGATTTATCAATTGTATGGGTGCACGTTCTGCAGTGTTAAGGGGCACAAAATCAAGTATCCTTAGTTACATACAGTACTTGCAACTCTTGCAACCTTTGGTAGATAAAAATTGTGCTCTGTACCATGTGACCTGTTGCAAGGTGTAAAGCACTAATAGCAGAGGGAAATGGAGCCCTGTACCATTTATCCTGTGACACCCAATACTATCCATGGTCTGAATGACACTAAACTTTTCCTCTATTCCCTTCTTGTAAGAAATTTCTTTGATTATTCTTTTTTATCAAACTCAGCTCAAACTAAGTGTAAGGTATACAATGTATTCCATGTTGTTTTGTCAAGTGGTGATTAAGCATATTTGGGCCCAAAGGGATAGTACTATAATCAGAAGGTATTGCCTTCTTCTATAGGAAAGTAAAGGTTTTGCCACCCTTTAGATCCTTTGGTCCCCTGGTCATAAATAGTCGGCTCCATTATAGAAGGGAAGCTGTTTCCTTTTCCTGTGTGAAAGTATTCTGCTAGCAGTTCAGTCACTGGCTATTTATAAAAGGGTAAGGTCCCATATGCTAATTCTCTTTGGGCTGCACACTTGCTGGAGAAAGTACAGTGGTGCTACAGAAAGGTTCCAGAATAGATGATGTAAGGGCAGTTCTGTTATAGTCTCTCTAGGAGTAAAAGACAGGTTCAGGAGTTATTTAAGGAGCAGCCAGAGGCTCCAATGCAGAGACTAGGAGGGTTAGTACCTTGCAGTGACAAGGCCGCCAGCTTAGGGACTCAAGTGGTTAGGCTCAGGGATAGAGAGATCCCCTGAGGCCCCTGTGAGATTTGTAGGAGATTGTGCACCAAAGGCAGGCAATGCTACCTCTGTGTTGTTGTGAACACTCATCCTGGAGGTTGTCAGTATGCACTGGATTATTATTTGTTGGAAGCACTTACTGATCATTTGTGTGACCATAAGCAGCACCCACCTAAGACAGACTGTGAAGAGAAACATATGCCTGCATGTTATTAAAGTTAGTGTTCTACAAATAAACCTTTCAACCATATCCCTGTGTGTGATTGTGGATCAGAGAAGTTCCTAGAGAGGGGTATTGCAGCCCAGTCTGTCCTGACCCTGAGTGGAGGCATGCCATTTTATAGTGTTCCTGCTCTCCCTTGTAGTGGCGACAGTGCTAGATTTCTTGCATTAGCAGAAAAGGGCTATAAAAACGCAAGTGATACAGAACTAATTCTTGCCGGAGTTCAAGTTTCAAAGTTCATCCCTCCATCTGTACCCACATATTATATGGAAAACATGTTTATTCTTTTCAATAAGGTAAACTATTATGTTGATAACACACAATGAAAAAGTTCTGAATTAAGAATTGAGTCCATCTGCTGTAGCATGAATATTTTACTCTCTCTAAAATAATTTCAATCTAAGGATGTCAAGTACAGTTTATGTATAAAAAGAAAGTCTGTAAAACACTTGACAAAGCTATGGTAAAACTTGTAATATGTACAATAATATCTTCATCCCAAGGCAAAACATTGCATTAATATTTAGTCAGAAGACTTGCTTTTGATTTGCCTTCCAGCTGTATTTTCTCGAAAGAATACATTCTTTTGTCAAGTAACATTTATGTCATGCATTTCTTAAATGTTGCATTGCACTCAATGTAAAACAAGTTCTAAAGTTCACAGAAAACTGCAGTGGTTGCTTTTCCAAACAAATGTGATGAAATAGCATTTGTTGTCAATCACTGATGCCTTGAAGCAAAACACAATGAGCAACACAGGTCTCTAATCATTAAGAACAGAGTACTTTGTTGTAGACTTTAGTGTTTGTAATTGTTGTGGTGTTTAGCACACAGCAAGCAATAGCATTATTAATGCATGTATTGTCAGCACACAGAGAATCAACGTTAAAAATGATCAATAAAAATTTGTTGAAAATGCTGTGTTTTTGAGCGTTACATGTTTTAATTACCAAGCTGGAGTCATAGAACTTTTAAGCAATGCTATTGAAGCCTCTCATGTCACTCCAATTCTTTATTTAGAATTTACAATAATATGTTTGGTAGAACTCCTTTACTTCATTGGTGTCTTCTACATTATTAATCTGTTTAAATGTATTTTGAATGAAATATTAACAGTAGTGCCTATACCTCAACTGTGGGTAGTTGGGGTAGTCATGCATTTTGTGCCTCCTATTCTATCCCCAAAAACAACTATCTTTGAGTCCTCATACCAATACAGTATGTAGGGCCTAAAAGTCCATAGGAAGATTGAAGCTACAGGCTTTACTATTTTATAATAAAATCTTGCTCCACACACTATTGAATCATTAAATAGTGCTATGATGATATGATTTACATTTTTAATGGTAATGGTATTTGACAGGACATAACAGAACTGAATCGACATTTTTCAGTAATAACCCTATACAGTATATAGATTTTTTCAATCTCCTTGAATTTACTGGGAATATCCTGCAGAGACTGGGCAAATTCAGTTTGGATGTTTAGTGCAAATGCTACCAAAGTTTTCCTCATTCCTTACTCAGACTGCCTGTTTTCTGGGTAAACAAATACATCTGTATGAAGCATTATAATGGATTATGAAGGCAGGTAATTTTGAATATCTAAATGTATTGTGCTTCAATCTGTAAAACAGGTTTGAGAATGTATGCTATAGTGTCTTCCTGTGTAAAACTGTCCATGATCTGTGACTGTTAACTCTCTTCATCTGCCCATGTCAATGCCATGATAACCTGTTACATCTTCCTATGCATTGTCTATAATCCATTAGTTTGTTTTAAAAGCTATGCTATACCAACTATACCAGGAGTGCCCATGCTTTACTAATTCGAGGTCTACCTTTAGTGATGTTGTCCCATTATGATCTACATCCATAATAGCATTGTTAGCATTTTGTATTACTTAAATGTTATATTGATTTATGGGAAAAGTTATATTGCTATATCTAAGAATGTATACATTTTTAATGTATTATTATGATGATATTATTATGATATTATGATAAATATCTGAATGAAAAGAGTAAAACAGAAGGGTGATTTAGACAAACTGTTTGTTGACAGAGTTTTGAGAACTACTGATCCTCAGCTAAAGGTCTACTGGTAGATCCTGATCTATCTTTTGGGCACCCCTTATCTAGACTACTGAAACTTTGTAAAAACTAGCCTCCCTACCTCCTGGCCCAGTCTGTCTTAAATTCTGCTGATAGAATGCTTCTCCTCTCATCTTAAAAATAACAGGTCTCATTTGGCTTGTACATGTTCTATTTGATTGCACGCTGCACAGTACCCCACCGCCATGTATGTTTATTTATTTAGTTTTCTCTTAGCTATTCCTACTGCTCTACCAGGTGACATGTTCTTTTAATTTACTTTTCCTTTCCCCCCGTCCCTCTCTTTTTGCTTTTGTCCCTTCTCTTCCTATTCTATTCTTCTATCACATCCACTGTTTTTGTATTATTCTGCCAATATTGGGGGTGGGATACCACATGTTGTGGATGCCCTCTCGCTTGTGATGGTGCTGCTTTGCTATTCAATAAAACTTGTCAGTTTAAAAAAAAAAAAAATAACAGGTCTGCTGAAATTCTTATAATTGTATACTGCTGAAATCCTTATAATTTTTAAGCAAAGAATAACTTATACAATCCTTCTCATAACGTTCACGGTCCTTCATTCCCCTGCACCTCACATTTTTTGTCTCTCCATACATGGTCAACTCTACAATTGCTCTAATAGTGATTGCTTGATCAAACCACTCACTTCCAGTGCTGTGTCCTACCTTACACATTTCTCATTTTTTCTATTCCTTACCTGTGGAATACCATCCCTTAATTCCTCCTTGGTTTTTTAAGAACTGAAACTGAAATATTACATATTAGAGCATTTGTTTAATCTGACTCCTGCATTAATGATTTAAATTGCAGCACTTATTGACCTCATATTTCTGTCATGTAGTTACCCACCACTTTGTAAGACTGTAAGCTCTATAGAGCTTTTCTCCTACTTTTGCTTGTCTCGTTAACACTTTATCCGGACTGTAAATGTATATTGTATTCATGTATACTTTATTATTGAGTTGACTCTTTTTTTTGTTCTATTAATGCACTGTCCTACTGTGTAGTAGTGTTTATAAATAAAATCATACATATAGACATACATTTGGCAAATGTGTTTGTATAAATGGCTCTTTGATTAAGCAAGCACTGGGCCAAACCAAGCTAATCAAACTGTTTGAACCCTCAGGCCAATTCTGAGTAACATGGGAGTCCATGCAGACCCTGGGAGGATTCCATCCATGGCTGTTTTCATCTTCACCCAATTGGTGAAGCACAGTTACTAATTAACATCGGACCAATTAGTTATTGGTTGGAGAAGCCATAGTGTTGCCTCCATACATGGGCAAATAAGTTGCCAATTCATTTTATAATTACCAAGTATGCAAGGAATAGTTATATATTTCTAACTAACTAAAATGAATGGAAGAAAGCAAACAAAATGCATTATTGAGGATGATTGCGCAAGGTAGGCTGAAATAATCTTGAATCCTTTTAAAAGTAGTTTTTATTGAGCAAATTTACATTGTAAATTTACATCACAAGAAGAATGCAATAAATTCAGCACTTTTCATTACATAGCATATTTTGACACAAATATTATTTGACTAACTTTAGGATAAATCTTTAGGATAATTATGTATGTCAACTGTGCAATACGCTGTTATATGGGTTTTTTTTTTTAATTTATGTTACTTGCCTTTATTGTCCTCTAAACCCTTTTTAAACCATTCCATTGTGCCCCATACTTCTCTTATTACGAATGCAAGAGAATTTAAAAATAATATCCATCCTACAGGAACTATACCAGGCATCTTGCTGTTATCTTACATGTGGGGATTAATTTGTAATTTTGGATTCATGATGGATTCATGATGTTAAACTATCAGATAACAAAAGGTAGTACATACTGGTGACTAGATGTATTGCCAAACAAAATCTGGTTTGAAAATGCCCTGCTCCAGTAAGGTGGACATAGACGTAACAATTATGATCTACCTGTGACCATTGGTCAACATTTCCCAGCCAGTCTGATGAAAGAGCTGTCCAATGTCCAAGTCTTCTGCCGATATTAGCCACTGAATATCGTATGACTTTGTTTCATATGATATTATTGGTTTGTCTATGGCTACCTTTACACAGGTAAACTTTGATACTTACTAGTGGATTTTTTTACATCTTTCCATTTAAAAGGTGTTGCTTATTCAGGCGAGCTATAAAAAATTGTATAAAGCAATACTGCTTAAGAATACAACCCTTGTGTTGATGAACTACAACTCTTATCATGGTTTAACCCTTGATACCCTTAATATTTTAAATCAAAGCAACCATTCAATATATTTATTCTGTTCATTTGTTAAGTAAACAATGGGATGCTATGGGTTAAAATTGCATGTGTTAACAGGACAATTTGTGATACTCATTGAAACGTGTAAGAGATCTTAAGCTCATTCATGGTTTTTGTGCTTCTACACCCCCTTATGTTTGTAGAAATAATTCCATATGAGAGAAAAAAATAATGATGAAATAAAATAAAAGCAAGATAAGTATCTCTTTAACATTTTCTTAAAACGATTACCATGAATTCAAGCTATGATTAATAATAAATAAGGGTTGTACTGGCACGGGCAAGCAGAAAAAATGAAAATGCAAAAATGTGCATTGCATGGTCAAACTGAAATTTTGAAGGAATTTTTTTTTTTATAGAATTTGCTATAAAACCAGAAATAATCTTTTTTAAATTGTTTTCAACAAATATAGCACACTTTTCACTTTTTCTCTTGCAGTCTTTCTTTTATGCAAGTTTAAAATAGGTTTAACTGTATCTGGACAATGGGGTTTTTTTTCACTCGGAATCCTTTCCTTGGTTTAAAATATTTACATTTATTCTCCTTTTTAAATGCTTTAATCATCATGTCCTTACTATCATTTTGCCTTAAGAACTGACACATTTCTTACTTTAACTGAGGTAAACCTATAAATTCTTCAGTGACACAAATGACAAGAGGGACATTTTTTCTAATCAATAAGACTAATCTTTTCTATTGTCTATAAAGAAGCATATGTGCTGCTCTGTCAGTTTACCACTCATGTCTCTGACCTTTGCTCTTGAGATAGATAAAGAGGTCTGTAAAGGAACTGTCTTTGTGACCTTTAAAACACCTTAAGCAATTATTTAGAAGGGGTTTGAAAGGAAAATAAAAGGGGTATTGTTGATAATTATAGCAAGTTCATTTTTCCTTTTCAAATGGAATACAATGAAGCTATAGTGGTTCTGATGTAGAAAAATAATTCTTCACATTGATCAATCGACAAGCAAAAAGGAATAAAATCAGTGTAGAGACATACATATGGGGATACCTTAAGTTTTGGGCAGGATCAGATCTGAATGATGTATACTTCCTTTAGAGCTGCACAAATGTGTTAATAAAGAATAATAGTAATATAGAGATTGGGGGCTATGCAGAAAAGGCACAGACTATTTATAAATGAATTAGGATCAAGTGGCTGAAGTTGAGGTGTGAACTCTGGTGTGAAATGGATATACGGTCAAATTACATTATAAGGCTTGTTGGTACACTACATTTTTAACTGACAATCTTAAATATTATTATATAATACAATTCTATAGCCCATACCAAGTCCTTTCTCCAGACAGTTAACAAATGTTGGTAGTTAATTTGTTTTCTCTTTGCATGTTTTGAAATGATCCTTGGAAACAGAAATGTAAAAATCAAGTCTTTCCTGCCAAACATGAAGCTGGCAGGCAAAGGCTCCCAAGAACATAATAGTAAGTGTTTCTCTCTGCACTGGTGATCTGTATTTGACAACAAGCTAACAGGGCTATCACAGTGGTCCAAGTGCATGGTTATTGAAAAACGAACCCCCAAAGAACACATCACCTTTATATAGTTGAAAAGATACTTACTAACTTTACTTGCAATAATAGATATGTTAAATTGTGCAGCACTTTCTCTATCCAGCAATGCATTTGTTGCCACTGTTCCCTCATTGGCATCTACTACAAAGTTGTTGTCAGCATCAGTCTGGGCATCAATAGAATATCTAAAGGAGTAAAAAGCATAAAAAAAATCACATTAGTAATTCTCATGGAATTGAATTAAAATCTTTAATATTTAAAAACATACAACAATAAAGGGGAGTTGGTTTATTGTTTTAAGACACTTTATAATTCAGTAGGTATTGCTTAACCATAATATACTCCAATTTTTTGTAATGCATTTAAAACCTGTGTTTTGGATTTTGAGCTGAATTTGACTTCTCAAAGCAGTCTATTGATTTCTAACAAACGGGTACATTTAAAAGTACTAAAGGGCTTTGAGAAATATGGCAATTCAATAAAAACACAATTCTGATTGTCAGGAATGTCAATACATATGATAAAATTTGAACTGCTGAGAATTCTTCAGTTTTCACCAATTTGAATGCATAAAAATGGGCCTATTTACTAAAATTCACATTCACTAATCTCTAAAAATTTGTGGATTGCTTGAAAACTCTGAAAATTAGAGATTTAGGGGCACATTTACTATGGGTCGAATATCGAGGGTTAATTAACCCTTGATATTCGGCCATCGAAGTTAAATCCTTCGACTTCGACTACCGCAATTCATTTGATCGAATGATCAAAGGATTTTAATCCATCGATCGAACGATTTTCCTTCTATCACAAATTGCCTAGAAAGCCTATTGGGACCTTCCCCCATAGGCTAACATTGGTGCTCAGTAGGTTTTAGGTGGCAAAGTAGGTGGTCAAAGTTTTTTTAAAGAGAGAGTACTTCGACTATCGAATGGTCGAATAGTCGAATGATTTTTAGTTGGAATCGTTCGAGTCAAAGTCGTCGTCGAAGGTCAAAGTAGCCAAATCGATGGTCGAAGTAGCCAAAAAATACTTCGAAATTCAAAGTATTTTTCCTTCTAATCCTTCACTCGAGCTAAGTAAATATGCCCCTTATTATCTGTAAAAAAACATAAACCCAGAATTTACCCGATAAAAGCTGTCAGGATCCTGTAGAAGTCAATTGACCATTTTTAATTAAATAGGACTTTTAGAAGATTTAGAAAGCACTGCGTATCTTGACAGCGCTATATAAATAAATGATGATGATGATTTATTGCACTAGTATTTGTCTGTAGTGTTGTCATAGTTATGGGTGAATCTGACCCATATCGCTTCAGCAAAAATGCATTGAAGTCTATGTGCGACAATTTGTTTTCATGTGAGAAGCAGTGCAAATTTTTTTTGGCCTCCCAAATTTTTTTTAACCCATTGGAGTCTATGGGTGTCGGTTTCATGGGGAAACAGTGAACACCTTTGCTCATCACTAGTCTGAAGAACTCAAATATTAACAGGTTTTAGAGGTTTTTGTGGTTTTTTTTTTAAATTTTTCCATTTGTAATTTTTATATTTACGTCTTTTAATAACTTGCATGGCATTGGATATTTTAGAGAATCAGGGTTTAAAAATCCTCTAAAACCACAAAATTTTGACCTTTGATACAGTAAATGGGCCACTATGTACAGTATTTGGAAAATCACCTAATCCATTCCCATTTTGGGTAAAAATACATCATACAAATAAATCATTTATCACCATTCCTAGCATGCACCAAAGTAAATTCTCTGAAAAATGTTCAAAACTTTTTATGGAAATCAAATGTATAGAAAATACATTTTATCTACTGGACTCTTTTATTCTCTGCCAACTCTTTTAATGCAAGTTTTCATAATTTTTTGCTGACGTTTTAGCAGTGCTTAACATTTGGGTAGTTATGATTTAACTATAGATCAAGGTAAATTGCCATGGGCTTCATTTCATACATGTGGGGTACAAAGGGAATAAAATGGTACAAACCATTCAGAGGCATATTTATTATGCTATGTAAAGAACTGTGGGTTAACCACACATTGGCACATTTCACTGTGTAAAAGACGGCATAAAATGTTTACACTTTTTTTCTTATGTGATATCTGTGTCAAATCTGGCGTTTGCATGGGGTGAAATTACACACACCTTCGCTATTCACCTGCGCTATTTATTTTACACAGCTTTTTACACCATTTTTTTTCAGTGAATTTCATTTTACACGACATACTAAATATCCCCCTAAGTACATAGGTTTTTGCTTTTAAAACTATCAATTTAGTATATGTTAGAGCCTACTATATAAATAAAGACTGAGTTAATTCCTGTTCTAATAAGCATTTCTTAAAAACTTAAAACACCTACACAAATAAATAATAATATATAAGCCGTAACAGATACAGTACATACTGTATATCACATATAATTCATAGCAAGGGTATATGGTATTATAGAGGCATAGTTATATATAAATTAAAGCAAAACAAGCAGTCTCCACTGTATGTGGACAAATGCCATGGATTATCGACTATTTAAGAAAAAAGGGAAGGATGTATTTCAAGGTTGTTTCTCCCCATACCACAATTGTGGTACCCATACAGTACATCTTGTGCATACATCTATCCCCCATCATACAGTTAGATATCACTCATTCTGCAGTTGTTCTCTGAATTAATATTTGATATTTCAGCAGATGTAATATGCAATACTTCATGATTTGCATATACTGTTATGGAACCTGTTATCAAGAATGCTTGGGACATGGGATTTTTTGCATAAGGGGTCTTTCCATAATATAAATCTCCATAGCTTACTACTAGAAAGCATACCAAAAAAATATTTAAACATTAAATACACCCAATTGGATTGTTTCAAATATAAAAAGGGGGGTGGTGGGTGCATTCCTAAGGCTAAGTTAAAATATGTTTAATTATAATGGAAGTGCTACTGATTTGTCAAGGTAAACCTACACGGTGGTCCCTAAAGCTGTGGCTGAGCTTCATGTGGTTTGTAGAACCCCCATACCTACCCTGTTTAACTAATGGTGGTCCTATGTTTTTAACTGCAATATCTGCTGCACCTGCCACAAGGTAACACTTTTCCACCTATTTCCACTCATTATACACCTTTATTTAGCTTGTCTTTTTTACTTATTTTTGCTCACACCTATTATTTTACCTATATTCACACTTATACTCACACACATAAATATACACTTTCCAAGTGTGCACCTATACATATAACTTTAATTTGCCTTTACTATTATTTTTTCATTATTTCATGTTTTTTTAAGAAAAATGGGCGTTGGTTTGGGCAATCTCTCTCTCTTAAAAGCCGCAAACTAGTGGCAGGGGAGGATCTAGCCTTTAGACTGAAACCAAGGTTCAGGATACATTTACTTCAAATAATGCTAATATGCAGAGAGGCACAAGACCTTTTATACCATGATGACCAGAGGTAAGTTAGGGACCATCGTATAGGGTTTACCTTGATGTGGTATGGTGGCTTATAAAATTTATGATCATAATTGCACTTGCATATATACTGAATTACTTAGACAGGGGACCAAGGAATGTGCATTGATTAATTGGCCAAATCATTAGCACTTCCATTATACTTAAACACAATTTTACTTAGCCTAAAGGAGTGCACCCACAACCCCCCTTTTTTTGCAATTAGATTGTTTGCCTCCAAGAAGGATTAATTATATGTTAGGATCAGGTACAAGGCACTGCATTATTATTATTATTATTATTATATATTATTATTATTAGTATTATTATTAGTATTATTATTATTAGTATTATTTTATATGTTTATTTTTTTTTTGAGAAAAAGAAAACCAATTTTAAAAATGTGAATTATTTCATTAAAATCGAGTCCTTGATTGATGACCATTCTATAATTTAGAGCTTCCGGATAAAGGATCTCATACCTGTATATCTTCTCTAATGTAAAGTACATTTTCTTTAACTGAAATAAAAGGTTTATTCGCTTAGTGGCAATGGGGCTGCTACACAAAGTCAATGATACTCTCACCAGCATTCTTTTAGTAAATGTCAAGCCAGTTCTACATTACAGGAATTCCTACTAAGGATACAGAATATATTCCTCTTTGGATTCTATGGAACACATTCTCAAATCTTCTTACAGGCCATGCCTGTTTTTAGGTTATCTGCTTTCTTTTTTCCATGCATCTGTTACATTTGCATATGCACATTGAAAATTTGCTTTGAATTATACCATATTTCATTCTGTTTTTGTATTATATAATTTGTACATTAATGCAGTTACTTACCGAATTGGACTGGTTCCAATATCCAAGTCTTGTGCTGTCACAGCTCCTATAATTGTGCCAGTGGGTGTGTCCTCATATACTTCCATTGTATAGGAAGGTTTGCTGAAAACAGGAGGTTCGTCAACATCTAAAACATTTATTTTCACAGTAGCAATATCTTTAAATGGCCCAACAGAGTTGAAACGGTGGTCCAGATGAACATTGGCAGCTTCTACTTTAAATGTATATGCTTTCTTGGTCTCAAAGTCAAGTGGCTAGAAAAAAAATGAAAAATATTTGGATAATGTGCAAATGCTTCTCAATGTTTTAATTAAATGTTTTTTATATTTCAAATCAATTGGGTGAAAATTGGCAATTTTTTAACTGTAATTATCACCAAGATGCCTTCTATGCATTTTCTGACTAAAATTATTTGTCTCCCAAACCTTGTTCATGTATTCTTATGTACACAAATCTGTCTAATAAATGCTCTTGATTCTGTATTTTTTTTTTTTGTTTCCGACAGAATGATTTTATAATCTACCACTGCCCTCTAGTGGTTATTTGTAAGACTACATACGTGTTACATCCTACTATTCTATTCTATAACAATTATTTACGTGTTACATCCTACTATTCTATAACAATTATTTTTAGAGTTTTCAGTCATGTTCATTAAAGCTCAGCTGGATATATCTGCAAGAAACAATTTGCACTATACATTTGCATTGCTTGCCGTTTAATGTACAGTATATACAGCACAAGAATGTTTATCATTAATTAGTGATTCCACTTACATTAAATCTGAGGATTCTGTCCTAGTTATGAAAAGTAAAGCATAATTAATACAGTCCCTCATGGTTAAATAATGCATTTTAAAAAGTCTGTTTATGAGGCATAAGCAATTAATAAGATAAATTAATTTGCAAATTGTTCTGTTGGTGAGAGAAAACCCAGGGCTCCATATGGGATTTTTAAATCATCTGGGAAAATGCTAACGGGGAGACAACTACAGAGAAAAAGCTACTGTCAATAAAGCTGTTATTTATATAAAAATACATTGAAAATTTAATCTACCCACTAACCACTTGTGCTTGCCAATCAGGGACACAGATAATTTTTCTCCAGGCTTTAACTTAATATCCTGCTTTTCAGTAAACAAGTGTCCATTATATTGTAACATAGTTTGTATATGTGTATGACAATATGACATTTCATTATAACATATGTCTACATGGTATATTTTACATATGTGACCCTTTCATATTTTACTGTACAAATAAATATATTTTAGAATTTTCTCTAATATATATATATATATATATATATATATAATATTATAATATATATTATAATAATATTATATAATATTATATATATATATATATATATATATTATATATATATATATATATATATATATATATATATATATACACAAAGCAACCTAGCAGAGAGCAGTTATGAACCTTCTCCCAACCGCATTTACTTACCTAGCATTCCTAGAGCAAACCAGGTTTTCTAAGATCGTGGCATGATGCAAGCTATTCCAAATACCAAGTACAGGTATAGGACCTGTTATCCAGAATGCTCGGGCCCTGGGGTATTCCAGATAAGTGATCTTTCCATCATTTAGATCTTCATACCTTAAGTCTACTAGAAAATCATGTAAACATTACATAAACTGAATAGACTGGTTTTACTTCCAATAAGGATTAATTATAACTTAGTTTGGATCAAGTACAAGGTACTGGATTGGATTGGATTGGATTGTTTCATTATAATGGTGTTTATAGGAGACAGTCTTTCCTTAATTCGGAGCTTTCTTGACAACGGGGTTCTGGATAACTGATTCCATACCTGTAGTGATGGGCGAATTTGTCCAGTTTTGGTTTGCCGAAAAATACGAGAATTTCCCACGAAACTGCGAAAAATTCGTGATATGCATTGAAGTTAATGGGCGTCTGAATAATTTTGAGGAACGACAATTATTATGCAAGTCACTATTCTGATGAGCCGGACAAATTTTTGCCACAGTTTCGCATCTGGTGAATTTATTCGCCCAACACTAGCTAGGGATGGGTGAATTTGACCCGTTTCGTTTTGCCAAAAATTTGTCGCCGGCGAAATGTCAACTTGCATTAGTGGAAGATGACATGCAGGTCCAAATTCAAACAAGTCCTTGATGTCCCATTTCCTCTTTTCACCATGTTTGTGGACTGTGTACACCAGCAAGCCAAGATGAGAAAATGACCCCAGTTTAAGTATATAACGATATTCTGTGCTCTACCTAAGAGAATATCATTTATGAACTCAACTACTTATAAATAAGTAGTTAGCAATAGTGATAGCAATATTTTTTGTCAGGTTTTACTATGTAAAAATGCCAATAGCCGCCAATCAGAGCCAGATTTGTGCTGAGGCCTGCTTCCTCCATCACCCCCTCCCCTTGTGCACATGCATATCCATTTCATCAACAGCCAGAGCACTGAGACAGGGCGCATAGTCCCTAGTGATCCAGCTCTGCATAAATTGAAGTGTCTGGCGGCATACCTCCCCTGAGCTTGTGCCGTGCTAGGCCCAGGCCTTTGTGGCCTTGCCACAAATCGATGCCTGCCTCCAATGTATTGTAAAAAAAAGTTGTGTGGTTTGCACATTTTCACCATTTCACAATTTTTTTTGATTAACAGGACAGATTTGCCAATCATTAGTTGACACTCTTTGCTGTCCCAATGAAAGATTCCCTGGGAAATTCCTTAGATGTGTTTGCGCAGTTTACTGGATTAATTTTTAAAGGTCTTGCCTAATAAGCATTAGCATGAGTTAAGAAATAATTAACAGCAAATAAACAAAAAAACAACTCTGCATTATTAATTATGTAATTAAGTACCATCCCTCACCATAAACACATGATCTTTTTTTGAAGGATACAATAAAATTTAACTGAACTGTTTTTTTAATTTATTTATATAAGTGACAAATTAAAAGGATTCCGCAACGGGGAAGCAAGTTTTTTTTTACAAAATGCATCAGTTAATACCACTCCTCCAGCAGAATTCTGCATTGAAATCTGTTTTTCATATATTTAATTTTGAAATCTGAAAGATAGACATGTCAGTTTCCCATGTACTCTTTACTGGTACACTGCAGGTTGGAGTGATCTCATCCCTCCCTCCACAACCAGCAGCCCTTCAGCATAACAATGGGAAGGTAACCAGACAACAGCTGCCTGACAACTGCATTGCTAAAAATGCCCCCATGCCTCATCTAGTAGTAGCTATGATAACCGCACTCAATAGTAAAAATCCAAGTCCAGCTAACCCAATTGTGGCTCCTTCAGTAACATTGAGTAGGAGAAACAATAGCCTGTCTGGCAGCAGTTCCATTGTAGAGGGCAGGATGGCCTTAGTTGGCTGCCTACAACAATATTATTAAATAAAATACATTTGTTGGTTCAAGAATAAAGTCTTAAATGGTAGGATGAATTACGTGCAATGTACATAGTGTAATTTAGTAATAAAACGATACCATAAAATCATGGCAGAATCCATTTAAAATGCCAACCTTAATGTTTAGAAATATATTTTAACAGAATCTTTGAGAATCTACAAGCTGATTCCAATTATCATTTGAAAACCGTACCTTTCTAAGAAAAATAATGCCTTCTTGTGTGTTATCATCAGTTTTGATATCAAACAGATTTCCTCCATCCCCCGGAACAATGCTGTATTCAATTTCTGCATTTCTTCCAAAATCAGGATCGACTGCACGTATTCTTCCAATTGGCGATCCAACTGGAGAAGCTTCTGGTACTTTTAAGTGAAATATACCTACAAATTAAATATATACTATGTGAAGTCAAAATACAGTGGGATAGGAACATTTTTATGAGAGACAAATGGGGCAAGATGAAATTTGAATATTTGTTAGCTACTTCATTGACAGGATACATAAATACAGCAATGCTTTTTAATCCTATTGTAAAATAGCAAACTTAAGAAAAAGATCTGCAGATCTCTGCAGGTACCAACTAAATAAATCTGAAGAGGCATATAAAAGAGAAAATAAAGAAAGAGTGGAAATAATACAGTGACAGTTTACTGAACATTAAGATTTGGGGTGTTATTAATTCCTAGGGTCCAGGGGCACTACATCTCTAAAAAGTATGGATTTTGGATTTTTTTCTAGTTAAGAGCTAACCTTTATGTAAATTGTATGTTATTGTTCACTCTATTGGCAAAGAAACATTTACCCATTAAAGAGCATTTACCATCTGTCATTATCAATATTAATGAATCAGTATATTGTGGGTAGAACTGAATTTTTTGAGCCAAATTTAAAAAATGTAATAAAAAATTATAGAAAAGGTCATTTGTATTGAAGATGCACACACTTAGAAAAACCTATGTATTTTTATGTTCGTAATGATACAGTACCTGCATCTCCTTTTTATATAATGCATTTCAAGGATCATTAGTGCACATAATTGAAATGTTTTCCCATGAAGTTGCATATACAAAAAGGAAATATTGCAAAGGACATTCATTAAAAATACAAACAGTGGGCCCAGCACACAGGAAATCCTACCAGGGCCCCTGCTGCCAACTCCTCAACTCACCCCCCCACTTGTGCCCCCCAGCTGCCCTCTCTTGTCCTTTGCATCCCCCTCACTCCCTGCCCATAGGTTGGAGAGCGGTTGGGATGGGAGGATTTATTTGCAACTATAGAGAAGCAGACCTTGGAGTGTGGCCCCTTCCATCCCCCTGGTCCCCCCAGTGCTCAAATGCATGACCAACAACATTGGATTTCCTACCACTCTTATCTCCATTCTGGGTAATTCCCTCTCATTACCTATGCATGAGCGAGGAGTAATTTACAACTCAACATAAAATAATCTTATATAATCTATCCCCCTGAAACCATTACTACAATTGTTATGTATAAAATGCCCCTGTTTAGTATGTTACATGGTGCCCCCACAGTCTCTTTGTTGTACCACACTACAACAAATACTGGAGGTCAACAACACACTTCTAATGAACTTGAGAACAGGTTTATTAGCTGTATAATTGATCAATGCATCTTATCAAAGTAATCTCCTCACCACTCTTACAGTTAGTGTTTTCCCCAGACCATTATGCCCCAGCCTCCTGCCTACATCCCCAATTCTCTTTGTCAGGGAGGCTGCTTTTTTCTTCACCACAGTCTTTCAGCAGAAATAAACCTTCTGTCCCAAGTACAGTAGGCCATACATACCCTAGTCCCTATCCTTCTGGGTCCCCCTTAAACTGATAAAGAGGTGGGGCATTGGGGCAGCAGAAATAACATCAACCCCAAGGAAGCAAATCTATGCCAGGGTACTAACATCCTTCTTTACTGTCCCACTGGCTATAAGAGACTGTACCAGCAAAACTCTGGAGGACATACTAAAGTATTTAAACAGTGTGAGACTCCCCCCAAAACTGTTTGATAACTCCTGGCTGACACTGCAGGGCAAGTTGTATGTGCGGGGCAACATGAAATATCTGAGTCATGTAAGAAAAGAGTGTCCCTGGGGTTGTGGGGTGGAGGAGAGTCAAGAGCACTTTTTGGTGGATTGTTCGGTGTCAAACAGTTTATATGAGGGTGTACTGAAGGTGTTGGGTATTTATAATATATGTGCTAATGACTATGCAGAAAGAGCCTATGGGATTATTCATAGGAAGCACCGCTATAACCAAGAGACTGTATTTATTATACTGTCAGTCATTCGATATCATCTGTGGACTATCCGATGTATGAAAACCTTTGGGAAAGACAATCAATCAATAGACCAAACAATAAGTAAAATCTTAAGGGAAATTGTGTTTTTTTAAAGTCAATGAGATTCAGAAAAAAAGCTTGAATGAAAAAAATTGGTTGAACTTTGATTTCTCTTGGTCAAATTCTTTGTAAATAATGTACATATTGTAATATAATGTAATTGTGATACTTTGATTTTGTTATGCTTTGTATTGTTTTTTATTTTAAATAAAAATCCCTATCCTTCTGGGTCCCTAATTTGGGGAGTACAGTGGGACACTAGTTTCTCTTCCTACTTGGGGCCTCTGCTGCTCATCCCTCTCTACCCTGCTATTAACTCTCACCACATATAGCGAGTTCCAACCAATCTATTCTACCACTATCTCACCTAATCACTCCTTCCTGGGTACCCTTCTGAGGTGGCCTACCTCAGACTCCCTGGCATCATATGCTATCCTTTTCTCATCGGTCAAAGAAGAAGTTGCTCACTTAACTTCTTGGGGCATTCACCTTCCCAACATTGCCACTCCGTGGCTGTACCAAAAAGTACAATGGAGACATTTTCCCCACTCCTTACAAATATTTATAAGTAAACATTTTTTCTTCTCATAACAGATTTAAGGTTGAGAACCACAAGTTAGAGGACATTTATTTCTTTGATTCTCACAACTAGCACCCTGTAATTCTTGGTGTCCTCAAAAGACTTTTTACCACAGGGTAAGCAGCTTCCAATGCTTAAATCACCACAGCTTTATATAAAGCTTTCAGGACCAACAGTATTACTCCCACACCATACTGATCTCTTGTACTACTTGAACTACATGTTGAGGATTTGCATATTAAAAATCTCTGCATAGCAGAATTAGAACGATGATGCTTGTTGAATGGGGGAAAACCTTTGCAAGCAAACTTCAGCTTATACTCAGTGCATATTGTTTAGAGTAGTATTTAATAAATAGTTTAACTTAATAATAATAATAATAATTTAATAATATCCGGATATAAAAGCAGTGGTTTATAGACATTTATAGGCTTAGTCAATGACTCATTTCTAGTATATGTGCAAATACTGCCTATTGCTCTTCACCTATCTTAACATATTCCTCTCCCTGGATTTGTGTATTCTGTAATTGTACTCAGAATTATGTCTGAATAGGGCAAAATGTGAAAACCCAAAGATATTGCTTGATAGCACAGTTAACTCAAATCCTACTGCACAGATCCTAGGAGAATGTTTTATTATTGTTATGCATGTAAGTATTTTGGGGGAAAGCGTATTGGGGGGTACTTCAATACTTATAAACCTCTGTAGATGCAGTAATTCAGTATACGAATTTGGTCAGAAGTGGTATTTTAAAAAAGTTTGAACATTTTAAATTCTGGGCTCATATAACAATTCTAATTCAGTCTAGATTGTGTTATATGTATCAAAGAGAATACACACACATTAAAGGGAAATGTTATACACAAGGATAGCCCAGGAATGACCAGCAGCCAAATTACACTGGTTTATGTATACAGACTGGCAGAATCAGATGTAGCTGTGATTAGGTGAAAAGGAATGAGTTAAGGCAGGGTAAAGCTGGACTGGGGGTTGAGAAAAAAAGAGAGATGTGATGTCAGGAAAAGAAACAGTTAACTTCCAGATCTTCTGAGCAGGTAGAAACAACCCACCCACCACTCCCCACACACAGTTTTTGCATATTTTGTGAAATGTCAGGAGTTCCTCTTTTTTATGTTCTCATATTATCTATTAAAGGAGAAGGAAAGGCATCCTGCACTTGGGGATGTCAAATGTTAGGCACCCCCAAGTGATTGTATTGACTTACCTGAAACCCCGGGCCATTGCTCCTATCAGCAGAAAACGGCACCGGCGCCGGGTGATACCAGTGAGCACCACGGAGCGATTCTCTTCCGTCTTCCGCTTTCTTTGTGCAGTAGAATGAAAAGCTGAACTTTAACTAAAAAGTCTGCTATTTCATTTAACTGTGCATTCGATTGCCGCTGGAAATTTGAAGCAAGAAGAAACCCGAAGAGGATCACTCCTCACTGGTTTAAATTTTGAATTTAATTAAAAGTAGGGAGGGGTATGTGTATTGATGCTGGGTTTTCATTTGGAGGAGTTGAACTTGATGGACTTTTTTTCAACCCAATTTAACTATGTAACTATGTAACCCTGGGCTGGTGCAGTTTTCTGCTGATGGGAGCACCGGCCCGGGGTTTCAGGTAAGTCAGTACAATCACTTGAGTTTGCCTAACATTTGGCACCCCCAAGTGCAGGATGCCTTTCCTTCTCCTTTAATAACCAAATGTGGATGTTTTCCTGCATGCAGTCTTATATTTGGGTTTTGGTACTGTTATACATTATAAACATTAGAGTCTGCATGGTATCATTCATGCTAAAATGAATGTCAAATACTTGATCCAGGGAATGTTTCTGTTTGCCAATGGGGTCAGGAAGAATTTTTTTTCCCTCTTGACTAGTGATGGGCAAATTTGTCCTGTTCACCACAAAATTCTCTAATTTCCCGCAAAATTCATGAAACGGGCGAAAAATTAGCAAAACGTGAATTGTCACCGGCGTCAAAATTGGCACTGGCATCAAGCTGACACCAGCACCCATTAAAGTCAATGGGAGTCCATTAATCGTCGCTGTCATCTTAACTGTGGCCGGAGTAAAAAAAAGTTGATTCGCTGGTGGCGAAACGCGGCAGTTTGCGCTTAGCGAATAAATTCGACCATCACTACATCATTGGCACTGGCTTCAGGCTGGGTGTTTTGCCTTCCTCTGGATCAAAACAGTGGATACAGTATATGATAATGTATATCAAGTTTTATCACAGCAGTGGTAGGACCTTGCTAAAGTACTACACAGGAAATTTTAAAAGAGGGAGAAAGGAGGTTCTCTCCTGTGACTGAATGGTGGGTTGATTGATACAGATGCTACTACTACTTATGCTAGGTGACAGCCTGCTTGGATTTCCTATCAGCGAGACACTGCAGATCCAGGGCCCCCAGCAAGGCTGCTGAACTTCTATCATGGTGGGAGATGCAATTCCTGCTGGTAGCAGATATGGGGCTGTCCTCTCTGTAGGTAGATACAGCCTAATACTCAGTGGTGGATATTAAGACATAGTGCTGATCTCAAGTCACTGAGGAAGGGCAGAGCATAGTAGTGATCTCTTATGGAATTCTGGCTTTGCATATTGCTTTGGAGTGAAGCTGGCAAGGTCCTATTTATTTGGTAAAATGTGCATACATGCTTTGGCCATTTTACCCCATTTCTGGCTCCTGGTGTTTCATTAAGGTATGAAACAATGGGGTTCAGTGGGATGGCTGAAAGCAAAGGGTCGAGGAGTCCCCTTGTCATGCTTGCACTCCCGAAACATACTTTTTTTAATTAATAGGAGCCACAATATATATACAACATAGTAAGGCTTTAGATGCTTTCAGGTCTGTAGCTTGAATGACCAGGAAGGGGTATGTTCTAGAGTTCTCCTGAACTTTTACTAGTTAACGCTCCCTTGTTAAAAACAAAATAAATGAACACCTTTATTGTTTATATGTGCATTTCTGAAAGATGTGCAGGAATGATACTTGAGTAAAACCTCAATTTTTCACATCCTATTTTAAGTGTTCCCACATTTTACACTGTTGTTTGTGGTCCCAATAATTTATAATGCATTTAAGTGGGTGCATAACCTTGATTTTATATCATATTATAATGTCTTTTTACACCAAAATGATGTCCTTCTGTTCCCAAATAATAAATGTTTGACTTCTGTTCTCTTTGAGTACTTAAAGAATTGCTTTTGCACATTTCCCTGATTTTAAACTATTTATTCTGGTTCTCTGAAAAATGTAAACTGGGGGTGTGGTGTTCTGCTGTATAATAGCTTCATATCATACAGTTCATTATGGTCTCCTGCTCCCTTTCCTCTTAGTTTGTTCACAGGAAGAAAAAGTTCTCCTTTAACAGATAAAGATAAAGTCAATTAAGTAGCCTAATATTTAGTATAGAATTGGTCTCCTTGAATATTAAGTATAAGTACAGGTGGCAACAAACTTTAATAAGGGACATCAACGACCTTTAAAAAGGATAACTTGCTTATTGGTATGGTAACCTTAACTACAATCATTTATAAATACTTATTGAAGCAACCTTTACATAGAAAGGTTCACTGGCTTAATATTTTTTTTGTTTACCTTTTGATTTTCTTCTATATGTGCACAAGAAAATAATGACAAACAATACTATGAGCTGTAGAGCAATAGAAAGCTCATTATATATGTATGGCCATCAAAGGGAACATCGTAAGCAAAAATACTCTTTCCTAAATGTATCAGTCTGTACGTCCAATCCATGGCAGTTCACTGCCAATAGCTAATATTAACTTTGTGGTGCCTTAGAATACTGTCCTAAGAATTACTTTATCAATCTGTCAACACAGTGTTAATGTCCTTCAGGGGAACAGAACTAAATACTTCACCTGTGCTGTAGCAGCCAAGTTGATGGCTAGATGCTAGCTGATATCAAAAAAAAGTTCAAGAGGGAACAGCAGCATTGGCACCTGAAGTTTAATTTCAGCAAAGCACTCTGGTTGGAGTATATTCTTACAGAACATATAGGATAGTCCTTATATTGTCTCATATTGTAACCATTGTGCTAGTGACTAGGGAATCCTTTATATTCTTGGTAAAATGAAAGCTACCGAACATATTGCTATATAAATAAAGTATAGAAAAAATACATTGAAAACACTAAAAAAGCCCTTTGAGTAAATGGTCTTTGTTTGTGGGGGATTTTTGATCCTTTTTGTTTCTTTAAAGCATTTTGTGCATTCATTTCTTTATTAGATTACATGCAACGTGAAGCCTTCTGAAATCACACGGAGACATGCAAATCACTCCTTTATAGCAATTTGGCCAACCATTCATCTAGAACCACTCAGTGGAGTAACTAGATGCTACTGGGCCCCACAGCAAATTAATTTTAGGGCCCCCAACATTTCCAGAGGTTGTCCTGTTTTACCAATATATATTGACATTTCTCATTAATTAGAGCCTCATAGGCCCCCTATACCTCCTGGGCCCCCCTGCAGCCGCAGGGTCTGCTTCCTCTGTAGTTACGCCCCTGGAACCACTGGTTTATGGCACAGATACATCCTAATGGTTCAGAACCATATATCAAAACTTGCAGACAGCCTTTTTCGATCTTGTTAGATCTCATCAGGGCAAGATATTGGAACATGGCTTCTGAGGAGGTAGGACTTGGAGAGTAGCAAAATAGAAAAACAAACCTGGTTAGGGGGAGATGGGCTAAAAGGAGCCAAAAAGCCCTTCACAAACAATTAAATGCAAAGCGAAGACTTGTGTCATGCTATACACACAGCACTGTCTAGATAACAGAAATGAGTTTTAATTCTCCCATAAATTATTATGGCATTCTCCCATTAATTACAAAGGCATCTCGTTTTCTAACTGTGTACAGGGGGCATTCTATTTCATGGTGTGGGAATTCACTCAAATGGTTGCTTTATCAATAACTGCTCTCATTAGAAATGCAATGCCATCCTGCTAACTTCAACAGAAATCTGTATACTTCACAATGGAGTTTTCCATGGAGAAGTAACTTGTAACAGAGTATAACGGAAGTACCAGTAACTTACAGTTCTTGTTCATTAGTCAGAACAGCCTGTTCTACTGGCAACCTTGGCTGCAGAGGTCTTGCCTTTTGCAGTAAAGTTTAAACCCCATCCAGGTGTTTAATCCATACCATAGTCTTCAACAGATTTAACATAGGAGTATTTCCCCTAACAGCAGTCTCTCTCAGACACATACTTCCTACTTTTCTCCTGCACATAGAGCTTCCCCCAGGTGGTGGCATCATTCTCCATATATGCAGTGCGAATTTGCTGCAGATTGCTAACAACATTAATAATTATCCTTTCATCCAGTGTCTCATAGAGCATTCTGGGGATAAGAAACTTCCCTCTAGAATTCTCCCAGAAACTTTTCCACAATGTCTATGTTTGAGAAGTGTCAGGTTACTTGTATCTCAGACATTTTACTCAGATTTAAAAAGCACTGCATGCGAAGTGTCTCGGTCAATCACTAAGAATTGAACCAATCAGGGTAAAAATACTAAGCATAAAAGTAGTACAATTTTACACAATATACAATTTTGTTTCTTTCCTTTTCTTTTCTGACATTTCCTTTATATTGACATTGGTTTAGTTTTTCAACAGCTTTAATGTAGAATAGGAGCAAAGACATGGTTCACCAGGGAAATTAGAGGCCAGTTACAAAGAGATTGACAAGGAGAGTTGGGGGTTCTAGCTGCAGAATTTAAGAACTAATTACATTTTATGTCAATAAGCATTTAACATTTGTGTTTGTAAAGAAAACCCATGAGTGTGCCATTTACATTTGTTAGACATAACACATATTGTAGGCTTTAGTAGCATGACCTGCTGTAGCTTCATTTTAATCCTTGGTTCCATGTTAGGAAATCCATTTGTAGAAGTACACTTGCACTAATTATGGTTTTTAATTAAAAATTGAAAGAAGTTTAAGTTAGTTATAATTCAGCAGATATGTTAAAGGGGATTTAAATGTTGTTGCTCAGCCACATTTTAGTGTTGCTTGACTACAAATCCCAGCACATTTTAACATATTATTAGGTTATAGCCTGTTGGCTGTAGTCTAGCAACATCAGAGTTATGTTCTTAAAGAAATATTGCAATAAAACTTCCCCTAACTCTCCAGGACTCTATAGATGAATGCTAAATAATTCTCCAATGAGAAAACCAACTAATCTAAAGTTTTTTCATCAAACTAAGGGGAATTTAAGAGGGGCAGTCAGAAGCTTTTCGGGCAAGGTGAAAACATTGCCTTAGGTGACACTTTGCCAAGGTTTGCATAAACAGGCTCTCTTTAGGACTTGTACACTAGTGCTTAAACCTGTGCTCCCCTGCATTCTGTTCTAAAGTGCACAGCCATAGGGGGAGGAATGCATCTTAATCATTTAAAGGGGCTCGTACTGACACAGGCACATGTAAGTGCCAAATGTAGGTGGAATACAGCATACCACCTGTGTTTGGCTTTAACACACACCCTTGTCAGTACCTGCCCATAAGGAAAAGTTGGCTGCATTCCTTCCTGCTCTTTAAAATAGAAAGCAGGGGAGAGCAAGTTTAAGCTCTCATATGTACGAGCCCTAACTATGATTATGTTTAATTATAACAAATGTGCCAACAACTTAAAAATATTCTGGCTTATTTCTGTATTTGAATAACATATCTATAGTGATACATATTACTTTCTAAGCAGTTATCTATTGAGGGCATGACCATTAACCCAGTTAACTCAGCACGCTGCTTGGGGGTCATCTTTGACCAGTCCCTCTCCTTCTCTAATCATATTAATAATACACCTGTTTCTTTAAAAAACAACAGCCAAAGCACATTTTTTTTAACACTCTGTCTACCTGTTTCCATTTTTCCGCAGGAAAACCTCAATAAGTAGAGCCCTAGGGAGCAATATCAGGGAGCATCTAGATGCAGTCACCTACATTCAGCTCTATCCTCCTGTGTATTACAGCCTTTTATTGCACTTTGCACATTATGTCTTGCAAGATACTGTAAATAGTATATTATATGGCACACAGCCTTTTATAATTATCTGCATTAAATATTTTTCTACACATTTTTACATTTTCAGTGCTTATACTTATGTATTTATGGAAATGGTTAAACTGCAAACATTTGAAGGTTATCAATTTAAATTTAGTCAATATGGAGATTAATAAAGGGTTTAAGAAATTTGCTTACTCCCCGTATGCTTTAGCATTTTAAATGTACCCGGAGAGCCCGATCTAAGTCATTCAAGTTTGGCAAGTCTGCTATGTCAGTACATTTTCATCTATAATCAAATATGCTTTAGCTCTACTATAAAAGGTAAATGCTCTTCATTTTGGAATATATCACTCATGTAACTGTAACTATATGTCTTTATATGAAATTTACACACACACACATACACACGCACGTGTGTGTTATATATATAACATAATACATGTAATAAATTATTATATAGATATGATTCTGAAGAAATTCACAGTTGTTTAAAATTGTGATATAAAGAGTTTTAAGAAAATTTTGTAAAGTCAACTAAGCGTGATTGGCTACATTGTTTTTGCTCTGGAACTATTATCACATACAATGTAGTAATATAGCCACTAGATGGTAGTATTACACCATTGTGCCATTTGTTATTCTACAAAAGTTATATGCCTGATAAAGTGCTGCACAGACAAGTATAAGTGTGTCAAACATCTTTCCTAACTAAAATATTCCTGAAGAAGCATTTACAAGCACAAATGTAATAGCAGGAGCAAAGATGAAACACCATTAGCCAAACACTTTCATGACAAAGGGCACATAATATGTCAAGTGAGATGGATGATCCTTGAAAAGGTTCAATGCAAAGGGAGAGAGAGAATGTGTTGAAAATGCTTGTGATAATGCTTTGCTTAAAGAGGAGAGTGACCTTAGCAGATTGTGAGAAGATGGTACTGTGAGAAATTGGCTATTCTAGCATGCAAACAACAGGCAGGTTTCAAAAAATTGAAATTAGCAAGAAAGCAAGTCACAATTAAATGTTTTGTTAGCCTCATTGTCAAGTTTTCTTTTTAACCTTTCAAACAACTATGGCATGTCACAATGGGTTCTTATGAACTGCTTTTACAAAGGCAAAAACATAATGCTCATGTTGCTCAGGAATGTTCATTTACTGTATGAATAAAGCAATGCAAGGCTAATTTGAAATGCATGTACGGTACCATATGCAGGAAAGAATGCTCTTTTACAAATTATTTGTAACATCTGTATAGGACTGCTTTTATGTTTATTAAATAACAGTTCATAGAAACATTGTTAAAATAAACAGAAGGATAAAAGAAGGGGGCAAGTAATGAAGGCACTTATTAAAAATGGTGAGTTAGAAAAGTGGTGGCACATAAAAGTGGAACAAATGCCATGGGACATGGGGCAAAGTCCAACAAATTACGGGACACCCTGATAATATATTAAAGGTAGTTAAGTCAGTGTCTCTGTCCCAATCTGTAATCAAATAATCCAAATTTTTTAAAAATGATTTCCTTTTTCTCTGTAATAATAAAACATTACCTTGTACTTGATCCAAACTAAGATACGACTAATCCTTATTGGAAGCAAAACCATTTTATTGGGTTTATTTAATGTTTACATGATTTTGTAGTAGACTTAAGGTATGAAGTTCCAAATTACGTAAAGACCCATTATCCGGAAAACCCAGGTCCCAAGCATTCTGGATAATAGGTCCCATACCTGTAGTAGTAGACAAAAAGGGGTATCAACAATCCAACAAGAGGTGCAAAGTGCAGCATGGACAGGCACAAGGGAGTCCTGTGTGCTCTCCCTAACTTGTGAGTCTGAATGACATACAAGTTAGGGGAAGGTTAAAGGCCATGATGAGCCCCTCTCCCAGGTTGTGCTTTGTGAATACAGAACTTGTGAATGTAGGCAGTACTATATTCATTAGAAATGACCAGGTCCTTGTGCTCTATTATTGTGCCTGTGAGAACTGAAGCAGGGTGCAAAGTATGAAGAACATGGCAACATGTATTTGTTTTGCACTTTGCACAATGCCCAGAAGAATGTAAATATGCCCTAAAATCACTCTCCATTACAAGGAAATCTATTGAATAATAAAAAGACAGTTACAAAAGGGAGGCACTGGAATGCTTTAATATACTGCTACTACTGAACTGAACCCAAGTTTAGAAGCTGTATTATGATTTTATGCAAATGTGTGAAAAGATGGTGTGAAATTTAATAAAAGTTTGACACCAGTAATTATTTTTTCAACTTAATTTGTCAATAGGCATCGTATTAGGCCTTAACAATTACGATCTTTCTTGGAAAATATGTTTCCAAGAAAGATCGTTTGTTATCGTCAGATATACAGGTAGAAACAATAGAATTCTACCTGTATCTGACGATTCAGCACTAACAATTGCCGATGTTTGGGTGCCTTCAAAGGCACTTGATCAAAATTTTCCGTCCAGCCTGATGGATGAGCCGACCAATATCCAAGTCTTCTGCCGATATCAGTCAGCTCTTTTTCCACCATGCACGCACCGAATATTGTATTGTGCATATATATTATCTGTGCATATATGGCCACCTTTAGTCTGGTGTTAAAAAAATCCATAATTTAGAGGTATAGATCTTCATTCCTTAAATTTACAAGAAAACCATGTAAACATTAAATAAACCCAATAGGCTGGTTTTGCTTCCAATAATGATTAATTATATCTTAGTTTGGCTCAAGTACAAGTTACTGTTGTATTACTACATAGAAAAAGGAAATCATTTTTAAAAATGTGGATTATTTGGATTAAATGGAGATTTGGATTATGGGAGATGGCCATACCATAATTCAGAGCTTTCTGGATAATGAGTTTCCGGATAATGGATCCCATACCTAATAGATAATTAATGATTGCTATGCATCTCATTACTTATCAAGGGTCAAATTTCGAGAAGATTGGAAGTTTGTTTAAAAGAAAAGACCAACCAAAATTTATAAAAAAGAAAAAATCTTTTCATTTGGAGTCCACCAAATGACTCCAAATGAGTTCTAGGAGATCCCCCAAAGGTTAAAACAGTGACAAGACAATACACAAAATGCTTTAATTTTTTTCAAATTTGAATAAAATTTGCACTATTCTCTACTCGAAGCACACTAAAATTAGCTTCAAATTCGAATTTAAAAATTACATTTTTCAATTCAACCCTTGATAAATCTGGGGATTATATACATAAATAATTTGTATAGTGCTTCAAGCTCCAAATTGTAAATTTTTTGAGGGTTTTACTTACCCAATGCATTGGGGGATCCAGGTGCTCACACCTTAAGCCTTCAGCTCAGGAAGGCACTGTGACAGAATATCAAATGAAAAAGGTTGGCACAAACTGGATCACTCTCCACGATGTAGTTCGTGCCTTTTGGGCACTTAATCATAGCATGATGATTAAGTGCCCAAAAGGCACGAAACGCGTAAGGCATTTGGGATGTTGCTGTTCTAAATAAATACATGTTTTAACTACATCGTGGAGAGTGATCCAGTTTGTGCCAACCTTTTTCATTTGATATTCTTGATAAATCTGGCCCTTAATGTGTTAATTCAAGCCAATTAAAAAAAACTGCCAAGGGCAAAAATGGGCGGAATGTTAAGTAAAACAGAAAATGTTTGTATAATGGATTTTGCACTTAGGTTCTCATTAAAATGTATTTATACTTTGCACCTTGCATCTCTGACATTTATGTTAAAATGTGTACTTTCCAAATACTGCAAAACAAGATGCAGTGCTACACTGTAAGCAGTAATGGGTGAATATGACCTGTTACACCGATATTTGGTGAGAAATTCACAAAATGCATCAAAGTCTTTAGGCGACAATTTTTTTGATTTTTTTTTTTATCCATTAAATTCTATGGGCCTCTTTTTCCCAGTGGAACCTGGCAAAATATTTTGCTCATCACTAGAAGCAGTACTGATAGTGATTGCAGGCACTGCAGATAGATATTTAAGATCCCTGTACTTACTGCTTACGTATGGCAGACATTAAGTACAGAGCTCCCTTGCATCCAACTTTGCTGCATCAAGCAAGAGTGCAGTCATTTAATTTTAGACAAGGGCTCTCAGGTATATATAATAAAGGTATATTCATTATAAACAGTATGCCCACAACATGCTCACATGATGTCAACAATGAGAGCCATGGTCACTTCTTAGTTTTTTTTAGATTTGTATATATTTTGCATCTTACTGCAAATGCTATATCTAATTTAGCGGCACAAGCAAAGATGCTGAAATACTGGGTAAAAAAATGCATATACAGTATACTGAAAAACAAAGGTCAGATGGGCTGATATTTGCTCTTCGTACATTGCCTACAGTGTATATTTTTTTCTGAATACATTTTTATTTGATTAAAATCTACTGTACTTTTAGTTTTAAAGTGCAAATGAATACCTCCTTCTTTGGTCCCTTGTACACAAACTGACCCTCTTTAAGGCTAATGTATTAATGCATGGGCTTCTGACTTACACATCAAGGGAATTACTCTAAGGGATATTTATAAGGAGAGGCCATTCTGATACAAAGACTCAAGGTTTTATATGAAAAGCTTTCTTTTAAAAGTAGTATATAAGCACTGTAGAATATATGAATGTGAATAGTGCCTGTACAGCATAAGAGGCTGCTTTAAAAGACTATAACCAGGATGCTACACCACTATGATATAGTATATTTGCATATTGGTCTCCAAAGAGTAATCTATTTATGGTTTTAACCCTGAGGAGTGTGACTATTTACTTGATGCAGTAAGGAAGAATCCTGAATAGCCAGTTCTGAATCTGTGCTTTGTTGTAATATATTTTAGTCTTTAATTTGTCCTCCTCTGTTTATTTGATGCCCCCTGTAACCCAAGGATTGGGCACACAGTACATTTGTATTTGCTGCACACTCACAGCCATTCTCTCACCTAGCGAATAACTGCTTCAGAAATTGATTGGGTCCCTTGATGCAAATTTGTATATTTGTACTATGATATTTATTTATACAATTTGTATAGATATTCACATATGTTACTGAATCAGCAACCCTTGCAAAAGACACCCATAATTTAAACTAGCTGTTTACTCCTAAGATACTTTCTCAGCTAAGACCCCATGTTGGGCCACAATAAGGGGAATAGTTAACAAATGTATAATTAATATGAATCTTATATTACACAGATGCAGTATGTACATTAGCTATGCCAATAAAAGAAAACCAAGTATAAAATAACAGTAATTATCCCTGCTAATGTTTGCTAAACTAGGCTCAAAGGAAAAGAAAGGCTCCAGGATCAAAAGCAAATGAATCACATCTATATGAATGTCTGACCTTAAAAAACCTATAATTATATTTAGAAAACATGTGCTAACTAATTTGCCCTTCACCTTTGTTTTACTTCTTGCCAATCTTATCTAGACAATTGTTGTATATTAGCATAATGTGTGAACTATGTAATGTCAAAACAAAGTTGACTAACATCTGTATTTTAAATCACACCTATGTTCACTTTTCATGCATCTTGCGTGTTATTTTACCTCAATAACATATTTATTCCCTCCTTAGTTATTTCCACCCATTTTTCCTTGCCAGTATACATTCTTTTTATGCTACAACATTCTAATTTTTTCTTTCTTTTCATTTTCTTTTCAATATGTCCCTATCTAGTCTATTTTCCTTAAATTATACTATCGAAAAAGCAAGTGTAACAATTCATAGAATCATGGCATATTCTTCTACATTATAAATAAAATAACTGTTCATTGAATTGCCTCTCCAGTTCCATATAACATCTACATGTGAATTATATCTTACCTTTTGTTACATTAAAACTGTTCAGCCCCTGAATCCATATTGGTGAAATAAGCAAACATTTATGTAATTATAACATTTCATGTGCATGTCTACTTTCATCTATATTTTGCATATTTTCTGTATTTAAATGTTATTGTCACAATAAAAAAACATACTCTTAGGGAAGCGGGGTGGATTGTCATTGACATCAGTCAGAGTGATATTGACAGTGGTAGTTCCTGCTAATCCTCCCAGCTGTCCTCCCATGTCCTTTGCTTGGATAAGTACTTGATATTGTTCTTTCACTTCTCTGTCCATGTTTGGTAATGCTGTTCGGATGACGCCTTCAATAGTAACAAAATATAACATTAGTTTATGATGTATCAAAGGTAATAGCATGTTTTCTTCATTGTGACTGCTGTACAATCTATCAAAAAGGTAGCAATTATATCATTTATTCAAGCAGTCCATCCTAAACAGTTTTTTAATAATGAAAGAAAATGACATTCTACACAGCTTTTCAGTAACATTGATGATCATTTTTCAGTGGTTTTAAACTTGTAAATGAAAATACAATTAAAAGCAGTATTTGTAAATCCCTTTCTGTTTTCTCTGTAGTTCTGACACTTGAATAATGTATCGGGTCTTTTAATTTGCTGGCTTCTGCCACATTGAATCAGAACCAGCAGTTCAGAGAATACAATAGAGTCAGACAGATACGGATTTAAATTGTAATTCCATTTTCAAATACAATTAATTCATAATCACTGAAAAAATGTAATTAATCTATATTACTAAATTGCCTACAATTAAGCAAAAACAACTTTTGGGTAGAGACCCCCTTTAACATCAGAAAAAATAAATGTATGCAAAGTTATTATAATGCATTTAAAAAATTCGCTGGGAATAAAACAATAACTTACTCACCAAAGATTTATGAAATTATGAGATTAAGGGGCAGATTCATCAAAATGTGATATTAGGGTTCAATGTGTAACACACTAGCAGTCCGACTTTCCTCCAACACCCCTTTACTCCTCTCTGGACTTTAGAAATTTTCCAGGGTGCCACCTTTTAGTCCTAGCAGTTGAGCAATCCTCCAACATCCTTATACCCTACTCAGGAAAGGATTTCTTCACTCTTGAAACAGGCTGTCCTCACTGGTCCTACTGGTCCTGACTATGGCATAGCCATGGCTCTTAAACCTTTCCTTGCTGGGATCTTGGCTACTCATGCTAGCTATCCTCACTAACTAAAGTGCCTAGTACTTCTTACTCAAGAGGCCTTGTCTATCTGTACTTTTCTGTCCTGTGTGCAGAAAAGAACACCCCCCACCTTGAATGTATTATCTCCTTATATACCCTTTGCAATCTATCCTCCTCTACTAGCTGGGGTCTGTACTACAACAAACTAAAATACCTTAACACTACTGCTGCCTAGTGACCAACTAACAGAAAACCCTAATATCCTAGTAAAATCCCTTAATACTTACATCAACTTTCATTAGAGTATTAACATAACCTCCCTCTGCCCCTTTTCATACTTTCTATTCATTCCTTTGGGTTTTTTAGAAGTCTACATCAATGTGTAAAAACCATTTGATAAATACATTTTTAAAAATATCATAGGAATGCATAGAAGGCATGTGAGTTTTTATAGTACCTGTAGTGGAAACATTATCAATTATAATTATTTTTTATTCACATTATAATGTAAAATAAACACTACCATGCCTAAAACAAAATTCTCCATTTAAGATCACTACCTTTTCTGCTTTCAAGTAGTGCTGTCTTCCAAAGTAGTTTCAAGATCCCTATTTTTTAGTAATGTGAGTTATACATGGCTACAAGAAAGATTGCAACCTTAATGTTATGTTTCACCATTCTAATTTTTCCACATTAACAACTAACAGAATAAACACCTTATGAAGCACCATGTTCATATGGGCAACAGTGGAAGCTAAAAGAGTTTGTTTTGAACCTGTTTTGTGTCTCAAACCCCATGCTGAAAGCTTCTGATCTTTAGTACTATGATGTCTTCATAAACTTGAATGTAGCTGCAGACATCAGAAGAACTAAACAGATCTTTGTGATAGGATCATTCAAAACGTCATGCTCCCTTTTTTTATCTTTCATCTTTCATCCTCACTATGTATAGAACGTGTATGGGCGATATTTATGGAAACTTTTTTTGATAGCATTAATAAATATGTATTAAAAATATGAATGAATTAATTACAAATATAAATCAACAAATATAAAATATTCACAATCACAAAGTTGAGGCAAAAACTAGAACACAATTGAAAGTCATATTTATTTTTTTCTGTGATGTGGAAAAATTGGGATTCGTGGAGAAAAAAAAACCAAAAAAAAAACTCAAACATCAGCTTGCTTGAATACTGAAGAAACACTTGCTTGACTTGTATAGCATCTTTGCAGGTTTTCAGTGGTGTAGTTTTATTTTTGAACCTTCACATTTTTTAACAAATCAATCTTGATAAATCCCAGTAAAATTTGTGATTATGAAAATGAATGAATCTGCCCCTATGATTCTAATGATGAGAGGTCCTTATAAACAAGATAATTAATAAAATAATACAAATGGCAGATTTTTTAAGTTAAGATTGCCAGTGATTGCAAAGGGCAATGAACAGTTTAAGTTCTCATTATTGAGTAAAGATGGACAGTGATTGCAATGTTTATGATGGCAATTATCCAGTTATAAATACCTGCACTAAAAGACTGCAAGCTTGGAAGCATATAACTCTAATTAAATGTCAGCACAAAGTATTTACTACATTTTCTAATTGCCAATTTATCCTACTCATGATGAGCAGTGCCATCTTTGCCTCCTGAACTTGTCTCGATATCTGTTTCATGTATATAACCTTCTATTGTACAGCACTGTGGAATGTTTTGGGGATTGATAATAGTAATTATAATCATCATAATCATCATCATTACAATATACTGTATGTATAGTAATAGAATGATGACAGATTAGGAAGGGGGATTTTGCTTAAAAATTTATAATTGTAATAGCCAGCATACTTATAAAGGTGTATAATTTCTCCATATGTGTAGCAGAGTGTAAAATTCTGGTGTAAAGAGGGTGTAAGCAGTTTTTATTCTTTATTATACTGTATATGTATATATATATATATAAACTAGGGATGTACCGAATCCAAGATTCGGTTCGGGATTCTGCCTTTTTCAGCAGGATTCGGGCAAATTCTTCAGTCCGGCTGAACCGAATCCAAATCCTAATTTGCATATTGAAATTAGGGGCAGGGAGGGAAATCGTATAACTTTGTCACAAAACAATGAAGTAAAAAATGTTTTCCTCTTCTCACCCCTAATTTGCATATGCAAATTAGGATTTGGATTCGGTTCGGTATTTGCCCGAATCCATTGTGAAGGATTCGTGGGTTCGGCCAAATCCAAAATAGTATTCGGTGCATCCCTAGTGCAAACAAAAATAAGGTATTTTTATTTAATTTTCAAACCCGACATTTCAGACTGAAAAAGTGAAGTCCTAGTGTTGATGGTCTTTCTTCTATATCTCTGTACTACTACCTAGCGCCTAGACAATCAAGAAAGATGGTCTGCTGTCCATGTGAATGTTAAATATATCCTTATATGGATTCTACATAAAATGTATTGTGTTCCCCAGCTCTTAGGCCACACATTTTTTGTGGCCATTTAACCAAAAATGTTCTGAGTTGTAAAGCTGCCTTTAAGTTACCCTTAATTTTTATATAAATACTCTTATAACGTATATACTAAATCACTTTCCAGGATGTTAGAATATTAGCCAAGAAAGGAAAATCCACTCCTATAGATAATTCTGCTGCCTGATTATAACTATTGCTGAGCACATATACATTGTATCAAAACAGATATAGCATCTAACAGTGACTTTCCACATTCTCAAATACTGTATAACCTATAACCTTGGAAAGATGATTATTATAATAAAATGAAAAAATATTTTAAACACGTATACGCTAATTAAATGTTTTCTTTTTCTGTCAGAACTAATAAAGAAAAAGATATATCTTCAGCCCAAGTCTGAAGCCCCGCTGTGCTTTCATTTTAATTAAAGGACAATGAGGAACTTTACTTGCAGAACTTGCTATAACATTCTCTCTGTCCACTCTGAGCTGACATTTGATTATGGAGAATTATTGTTAAGATTTATTTACAATGATTGAATTGCCAACCTATGTTTAAGGATGAGTGGATCTGTCCAATTTCAATTTGGTGACAGTGTCAGGAAATATGCGAAACTGAGATACATTTGCAAAATGCAATGAATTCAATGGGCGTTTTTTGGTGATTTTTAGTAGCCACAACTTTTCCACAGCAATCTTTTCTGTGCAGAATGCATTTGAGTTTATGGGAGTTTGTTTCCACAGCAACTGTTTTTCAGCAATTTTTTCAGCAGTTTTGTGAAAATATTCGCTGATGGAGAAGGCAGAATTATGCCGTGAATGCATACTTGAACAATCACTATGAAAGAAGTCAGATCTTCATGCACCCTTGATGCCCATTGACGTGATATAAATAAAAATACTGACAGCACCCATCAAACCAAAACACTAATAGAGGAATGTATATTTATGATCAAACTGATCACTGAGAGAAGGAAGGTGAGATTAGGCACACTGTTAAAATTACTAAAATTGCTGCAGGGTGATAAAAGGGTAAGCTTTGACCCTATGGGGCCGATTCACTAAGCTCGAGTGAAGGATTCGAATTAAAAAAATTCGAATTTCGAAGTATTTTTTGGGTACTTCGACCATCGAATTGGTTAAATTAGTTCGAATTCGAACGAAATCGAAAGATTTGAACGAAAAATCGTTCGACTATTCGACCATTCGATAGTCAAAGTACTTTCCCTTTAAAAAAAACTTCGACCCCCTACTTCGGCAGCTAAAAGCTACCGAAGTCAATGTTAGCCTATGGGGAAGGTCCCCATAGGCTTGCTAACCTTTTTTTGATCGAAGGATTTTCCTTCGATCGTTGGATTAAAATCGTTCGAATCGTTCGATTCGAAGGATTTAATCGTTCGATCGAACTAAAAATCCTTCGATCGATCGATCGCAGGATTAGCGCTAAATCCTTCGACTTCGATATTCGAAGTCGAAGGATTTTAGTTCCCAGTCGAATATCGAGGGTTAATTAACCCTCGATATTCGACTATTGATGAATCGGCCCCTATGTGTGCCTGTAGCCTAATTGTATATATCCCCAGAGTGAATTCTATTTTCAAAATATGATATTGTTTCTGTATCTCAGTAAGAGTAAAATAAACAATGGATGGAAGGATGGATGTTTCACTGTATGGCGATATGTGACCATATGTGATTTATAGAGTCTGTATTTCCTTCAGCTCACTGCTAAAAAAATATTTTCTCTCTCTTTCTTTCCATTTTTTATCATTTATCATTTATAATGGTAATGCTATCAATAGTAAAAAGTGCTTCAATTCATTAGTGTTGTTTATCATTCTACAGTTTGCCAAGTGGAAATAGGATAAATAGCATCTCAACAGCGATTGTACAAATTAATAGATTAGTTACATGCTTTAATGACTACTTATTATAAAAGTCATATTCCCCTAAATAAGTGCTTAATGTCATCATTTGTATGTTTAATTTAGGGAGGACAAAATGTTACAAGGAAATATGTCTCTCCTTTTACAACAAAGAGTCTCTCCTTTAAAAACAAAGAGTGGTTCCTAGGACACATTATACTATACTATAATGACAGAAAGGTATAGTATTACTATTATGCATAGCTTAAAACAAAAATTAAATTACGGATATCAAAATGGGATTTTTAGGCAGATATCAGTATTGTTAGCTTTACAACAATACTAGATCGGTGTAGTGAGTTCTGCATACATAGCACATAATTTCCTTTTATTTATTAAGTAGGTTTACAATGTATTTATGTAATTGCAGTACCTTTTAGCATGGGGCATCATCTTTGGCTTTTTGAAAAATAATAATATCTCTTTAGACCTTCTGTATTGATTCAGAGGAACTTGGTAACCATGCATATATCTCTCTGTTTTAGATATTTAGATTTTTTAGCTATCTTGTTTTTGTTACTATATAATTATGTGACTATACCATATCTGCCATATTAGACCGACGGCTAACAAATACATTTCAGTAATGATAAAGCTTTCATAGAAAAACGTTATTACCATTAATGCATGGCAATAACTGACACATTAATGTATGCATAACAGTTTTGTTTTATGGTATATTTGTCCTCTTAAACAATCATATTTAATGATCCCATATTCCGCATTAAGCTGAGTGCTACAAAAAATGCATGCCTTTGGCCATTCCTTGTAATAGCAAATGTCATGGTTTTTATATAATATCACAAATTAAATTTTTTCACAATTAACTGTAACTCATAGTTGAAATGAATCTGGTAAAGCTAATAATGAGAGACCACTTTAATAATTGTATTGGTTGTTGTTTTCTGTATGTTATCTGTATGTTCAATATATGCACCCATTTACTGCATATTGCTAACAAATACTTGTTAGTAAATAATGATGATGATTATATACCTGTCTTAGGATCAATAGAAAAATAAGGTTGTCCCTGAAGGATACTGTAAACCACTCTTGCACTGCTTCCATATGTTGGGTCATCTGCATCTGTAGCTTTGACTTGAAGCACATAAGCACCTATAAGAGAGAGCAAAACAACTATAAAATAATACAACTAAATACAATATTTTGACTTTGATAATGAGTCATTTATTAATTGGTTATATAGTAGAAAAAAGGTAGATATGGCTTTAAAAAAAAAAAATACACAAACAATAGACAAACATCCATCAACTTGAAAAGGCACATCTGAAATTATCAGTGTTTTGCTTCACAGGGGGTTTTTTTCCCTTTCCAAATGGCCAATCTCATCAATTCATGGATCAACTTTTAATTTTAAACCTAAATTAGTTTTAATAAGGCAAATTATGGAATTTATCTGCCAGCAATAATACTTCACTCAATTCTCCTTCTATTCAAGGGGTAAGCTGCAGGTTTCTATGCTTGAAAAAACAGTAGCACTTTTTGCCATACCTCTCACCATTTAAACAGAAGGTATTTACTTGCCATATAAACAAATTATAGCCTAATAGTAGGCTATAATATAATTGGCAAGCATGATTCAAACCCCTCACAGGATGGACAATATAAAAAGTAATTTTACAGGTAAGCAAAAAATAAGATTTTTTTTACTATACATATCATCATCATTATTATTGTATTATGTTGATAAAATGGTGAGAAGGTTATAACTAAATTAAGCTGCATTAAAACATTAAATAGCACACATATTTCAAGAATATATATGTATATATTTAACAAGTTTGTAAAGATGAGCACACCTAAAACTCCTTTTGATGCAAATTGCTGACTTGTAAATATTTGCAAATAAGAAATGAAATACATTAAAAGATTCTGTACTCTGCCTCATCTGAAAAGATGGAAAATGTATGAATTTAGCTTACATGGCCAAAATGATGAACAGAAAAATCAATACTAATGACACAAAATGTTGATTCCTACAAATCAATTCACTAATCTCTATTAGCAGACATTGTTGACTGTACCATGCTGTATTCTAAAGCGCATATGATGTGGAATTGTGTTCTGTTTTGGATTTTTATTGAATGTAGTATTGAGTTAATTTGATCCTAAATAAAATCCACTCATATCAAGGAAAGAAAGAGCTGCAATTATATAGACTCTATCTTTTTATTTACATTGGAGAACTACCAAAATTATACAGAAGGCAATATATTAACAGAATATTTTTCTTTACATACAATGCTCAAAGGGTTTGTTCACCTTCCAAAAACTTTTTCAGTTGAGTTGTTTTCAGATTGTTCACCATAAACAATGACTTTTTCTAAATGCTTTCCATCTTTTATTTTTAATAGTTTTACCAAAATGTATATACTCGAGTATAAGCCGAGTTTTTCAGCCCCCAAAATATGCTGAAAAACTCTACCTCGGCTTATACTCGGGTCAAGCGCAAAAACGGTCGCCGGCGGCTACGAATAGTCGCCAGCATCCAAGAATAGTCTCCACGAATATTCGCCGTGTCCAAGAATGGTCGCCGGCATCCAAAAAGGAGACGCTGGCACCTCCAATGGGAGCAGAAACCCTCAATTTTTTGATTGAAACTTACCAGAAGCTGCTGCATTTCTCACCCTAGGCTTATACTCGAGTCAATAAGCTTTCCCAGTTTTTGGGGGTAAAATTAGGTACCTCGGCTTATACTCGGGACGGCTTTTACTCGAGTATATACGGTAAGTGTATAGTTTGTTTGTGTCTCTAGAGTCAAGCAGCTAAGTGATCCAGGAGTATTCCCAAACTGTTACAATTTGCTACACCGCAGTATCTGTGGAATATTAGCAACTATTGTATCAATTCTAACAGCTGCATTCATTGAAACTGGGATTCTGCTCAGCAGGCACAAACACAAGAAATGGATCAATTAAATTTATTAGTTTAGAACAGTTAAAGAGTCAGTGACCCCCTCCCCCGAGCTGCTTTAGAAGGTGAAAAATTAAACTTTAGCCTCATAGGTGGATTTTCCATAAGGCTTGGGGAGGCTAAGCCTTCCCAAACCTGCCTGCAACACTTTCAAAAAAAGAGAAAAAGTCTCTCACTGACTGGCACCATCTTTCCAGTGTGCATGTTCACTTTGATCTGTTCTCTAGTAGGAAGCAGCTATGGCAGCACACTTTTCATGCAGCTGATTGGTTGTTGCTTCACAGTCTCAGTTTTGATGCAAGCACGGCACAGAGCAGGCAGATAGTGATGGGCGAATTTGGGGCATTTCACGTTCCCGAAAAATTCATAAAACGGTGAAAAGATTAATGTAACGGAGCCGGCGTCCGTTTTTTGGACGCCGGTACACATTCACCGAAAATGCGCCGGTGTCCAAAAATTCGTCCATCACTACAGGCAGACTGTACAGTGCAGTCTTTCTGGGTTCCCAACTGGCTGAGCAGTGGGCTGACTGGTATGTTCATCAGAATAATTATAGCGGCATAAATGCAGGCAGCCAGCAGAGGATCAAATTCCTCCCAATGGTCATGAATTTCAGACCCAAAAAGACAACACAAAATAGGCGTGACTTTTGATGTAAGGGGACATGGCCTAGTTTGTCTGAGTTTGAGACTTTCAAACATTATGAGGTATGTGAGAATCCATGATGTTCAATCAGGACAGGGGGCAGTATAAAATGTAAATATTTATTTGTTCCAAAGTTAAATGTTATTAATGCAACATTTAGAAAGAGGAAAACATTCACAGCACAACAAGGATTGGTTCCACAATAGAAGAACTGATATAATACTAAGTGTAAATAAAAAATTCAAGTAGGAATATATATAAGGAAGAAAATAATTAACAATGCCAACAGGATAATGAAGTACACGAGAGGAGATTGAGAAAATCTCCACCACTGAATACTGCTATGAATGATACTGTAATGTTAATATAGAGCATACTATTTGCAAGCTGTAAATGGCAAATCATGTACAGGTATAGGATCCCTTATCCGGAAACCCGATATCCAGAAAGCTCTGAATAACAGAATGGCTGTCTCCCATAGACTCCATTTTATCCAAATAATCCAATTTTTTAAAAATGATTTCCTTTTTCTCTGTAATAATAAAACAGTAGCTTGTACTTGATCCCAACTATGATATAATTAATCCTTATTGGAAGCAAAACCAGCCTATTAGGTTTATTTAATGTTTAAATTAATTTCTAGTAGACTTAAGGCATAAAGACCCAAATTATAGAAAGATCCGTTATCCGGAAAACACCAGGTCCTGAGCATTCTGGATAACAGGTCCCATACCTGTAGTAATATAGCCCAAGCAGTGGTGTAACTACTGTACAGCACCACTGTTGCTGGGTCTCGCACAGAGTGAGTGTGCATAAGGCACTTTTTTGTAAGGGGGCCTCAGACTGTAATTATGCTACTGAGCCCATGAATGGCTACATTTTAGCCACCCCAAACAAGAAAAACAATCACAAATAGAAAATACTTGGAAAAAGTATTTATTTCTGGTGTATTATCTGAAACCAGCTGAACTGAAAAAAGTCTAAGGTAACCAACTCCTTTAAGCCAATTATTTCTTAAATGTGCGATTCCAACATTACAAAAATTACTTACCGTATATACTCGAGTATAAGCCGAGTTTTTCAGCATCCAAAATGTGCTGAAAAAGTCTACCTCGGCTTATACTCGAGTCAGTGGGCAGTAGCTGAGATTGCAGTCACTTTTAATTATTCCTATACCAACAGTTCGCTTGGGGAGAGACTGCAATATCACACAGTGCCCTCTGTTGGTTATATGAAAGAATAACAGTGCGCCCTCTGTTGGTTATATGAAAGAATAACAGTGACTGCAATATCACACAGCGCCATCTGTTGGATATATGAAAGAATAACAGTGACTGCAATATCACACAGCACGCTCTGTTGGTTATATGAAAGAATAACCGTGCGCCCTCTGTTGGTTATATGAAAGAATAACAGTGACTGCAATATTACACAGCGACATCTGTTGGTTATACGAAAGATTAACAGTGATGGCAATATCACACAGCTCCCTCTGTTGGTTATACGAAAGATTAACAGTGATGGCAATATCACACAGCACCCTCTGCACATGGTAGTGGGACAGTGGGACAATGCACACAGTAATCCATTTGGCAATTCTCTTTGCAAAGAAGCCCGGTTGATCACTGGGGGGGTCGCTTTGGCGGAATGTGCGCTGCTGGGAGACAGGGCTGTAGTTGTGTGTAGGCTTATACTCAAGTCAATAAGTTTTCCCAGTTTTCGTAGGTAAAATTAGGTACCTTGGCTTATACTCGGGTCGGCTTATACTCAAGTATATACGGTACGGTGTCATGTCATCTATGTTCTGACACCACTGAGGACACAGCACAAATATGTTGGGGGGAGTAATTGTCCTAAGAAAGACACCCATGTGCGGTGTTGAAATGTTGACATAGAACACTGAAAGGAGATATTTATTTAATACCAAGTCATACAGACTGGACAACTTGGCAGTATCCCTGGGAACTACTTCATAAAAGCATCAAATGATACTAGGGATACACCAAATCCAGGGTTCGGTTCAGGATTTGGCCAGGATTCGGGCTTTCTCAGCAGAATTCGGATTCAGCCTAATCCTTCTGCCCAGCCGAACCAAAACCTAATTTGCATATTCAAATTAGGGGCGGATAGGGAAATTGCGTGACTTTTTGTCACAAAACAAGGAAGTAAAAAATGTTTTCCCTTCCCACCCATAATTTGCATATGCAAATTAGGATTCCTATTTAGTTTGGTATTTGGCTAAATCTTTCTCAAAGGAGTCAGGGTTTCGGCAGGAAGGATTCGGTGCATCCCTAAATGATACGTTGAAATTTAACAACAATTATTGAATTTGCGACACCAGTTGCAGCCATTAAATAGGTATAGGGTAATTTTTCTCAGTGGGAACCAATCACCTATGTAGATGATATATTATTTACCCAAGGGGTCCCTCCAAGTGCTATGCTATGCTTGTTTGTTTTTTTGGGATAGGGTATTTTAAGCAAAATGGAGTGTAAATAAAAATGTAATCTTTTTTTTTTATAATTGTTGTTGCACATAGTTTATCATTATGCTGAGATATTCAGGACATACTGGTGTGGTTGGCATATTTGATATATTTAGATGCCGAGTATGCCCCGAGTCTCTAAAATGGGAGTTGTAGGTCATATTTAGTGTTAACAATAACAATATTATAAAGTATTTTACTCCCTCAAATTCACTTCTAAAACATGTCTGTAACATATCTCTATAGTAATTCTGAATCTTCTTTATCTGAGAAAAAAAAAGCATTCTGGCTAGAAATGATTCTAAATGATGTCTCTTATTTTGGGTTTCACGGGTCTATATATCTTTCTTACTGGTTTCCATATTTCATGGTAATGTGATATTTTCTTCATTATTACCCACTGCTTTCAAAATTAAGATTACAAAATTCTATAAGAACAACTCTGTGAAACTCAATATACTACATACAATCCTGCACATATTGATCATAGTAACTATTCTCATCACTGCTTGACATACATAAATTATTAATGTTTCGGGGGGGGAGGTGTATCTGATAAATATAGGAAAGATGTATGAGAAATGATGTTACTTTTTCATGAGCAGTAATGCTACTGTCTTTAAACAGACACTATGGACCTATTAATTATTGTGTGTTATGATTTGTTGTGTTATTCCATATCTCACTTTGTCACCTAAATACTGTATATAAAAGGACAGTGTACATTTGTACAAATTTCACTAGTACTTGGATGCCAAAAGATTTATATCCTGAATAAATAGTGTAAATGATAGCTCAAATGAAAAAGTTTCCAATATTTTCAAACCAGGAAAGGGCCTCTTTTCAATAAATAAGGCTTTTGCAACATTTGCAGTGATTAATAAGAAAGCCACATGCATAGAAATTATATTGTATAACTAACAAATATTTGTAAGACAAAGGGGCAGATTTACAATATCAAGGGTCGAATTGAAAATTTATATTTTTTTATAGTCAAAAAACTGTAAAATTCAACTAGGGAGTTATTTAAATTTGATTTGTGTTTTTTTAAAAAATTCAAATTTGATTTTGAGATTTATCATACTCTGGGCTTTTAAGAATTCAAGCTAAAACCTGCCAAATTGCAGTTTAAGTCAATGGGAAATGGTCCCGGGATCAATTTGAAGTTGTTTGCAGCCTTCCTGCTGATATTCGAGTTTTGAGTTTTTAAATTGAATAAAATTTTATTCAAATTCAATCTGAGGTTTCAGGTCGATTTAATTCATCCAAGTTTTAAAAAATTGATTTCTTTAACACATTTAGATTGGTCAAATTAACGGGAGTTTAGGGAGTTTTTAAAAACTCCCATGAATTCGAAATTCGACCTTTGATAAATGTGCCTCCCATTGTTTTGAATATATTGTTTTGAATGATTAACATGAAAACTGTCATCTTTAAGAAAAAAAGATAGGTACGTAGCACTTATGTAGTTGTATGTATAATTATGTAACTCTTGGTACTAGTGATGGGCGAATTTATTCTCCAGGCATGGATTCACTGCAAATTTCTGCACTTAGCTGCCCTCAAATGTTTTTACAAAACTGCTGCAAAAATTGCTGTGGAAAATTCACTGTGACAAAAAAAAAGTTGCGCGTCAACATTGTCAAGTGCATAAAAATTGTCAACCTGTAAAAATTATTTGGATGCCCATTGACTATAATGCGACAAAAGAGTTGCAAGTATGAAAATTGTCACGCTCCAAAATAATTTTGACACCCATTGACTTTAAGGCGTTTTGCTAATTTTTCGGGACAGATTCGCCCATCACTAACTATCACAAGTTGGCAAATTTCCTGTTTGTTTAGTCAACTGTTTGACAGCTCCCAGCACAGTTATCATAACCTAGATTACTTTATTGCAATGCTGGCTGTACACATACAAATATAGCATCTCCAACCACCAGGTCACAGAATCTATTTCTTATTTTTATTTTTTCAGATTAAAAGGAAGATCATTCACCTATCCTCCACAGGTTTGTCTCTTTTACCTGTAATCATTTATCCAGGGAGCTTCTAAACATGGGATTGCCATTTCTGATAGGCTCCCATTTAAAAATCAATAAATTATTTATGAATTTATTGTAATGTTTAGAAAGCACATTGTACTTAATAACTAAGTGAGCATAAAGGTATATTGATGGCAAACTATCCTATTATTTTAATATTTAAATGTATTAAGAATATTTAAGGCACGGTGGTCCAAAGTTTGGAAAACCCAATATCCAGAAAACCCCAAGCATGTCATATATAATATACCCAATACCTGAACCAATAATACAATATTACAGGTAACCATTAATCCTGTGCAGAGGTAAAACACTCATCATCAATGTCATCATGCAAATACCTCATAAGATTTAAGAGGACTGTTATAGGCACATCCCTAACAAATTTCTGTTTGTAGGCGATATATCATTCTGTGTGATATGTTGCCATAATAAAAAGCTGAGAGCTGAGTAAAAAAAATATACATCAAATAAAATTCACCCAACTATAAAATGCACATGATACACAATTGTTCTTTAATGCTAAAACTGTGTTCATTAATGATAATTATGTATGCATTAAAAGCTAGATTACTTTAAGTGAAAGCTTTCCGTGTTGGTGGTTAGTGATATTGAATTTTATAAATATCCACCACATATTTTAGTTATGCTAAGGAACTTTCTGTACATATATCAAAGTTTTTGCTTAAGGGGAAAAATTCAAGAAAAATTGAAATTGAAAATTCTTGTCAAAGCACCATTCTACATAATTTTCTAGATAATGCAATGTTTAGCTTGCTTGGCAATTATACAGTATCTGCAAGACTTTCACAGCCAGAATGTTTGGCTGCTCATGAAAAACTACAGGTGCCTGAAATTTAAAATAGAGATAGCAATGATGCTTTGAACAATAAATCACTTGCACACCCTCATCTTGTAAACAATGCTCATTCCAGGAGTTTATTGTCTACATTCATTTATCACAGATTCAGAGCTATTACCTATTTCTGCACTGCTATATAGGTATAATTAATAAAGCAATACAGCATTTTAAACCCATCATAAATCACTCCCATAGAAAATCATAGTGATAAGAGATATTTGTATCCTTTAATAAAAGAAATATAGCAAAAATAAATAACTCGGCCGTCTGTATGTGCGTAAAATATCATATTAGAAGTCATCAAGGACTTCCAATACCATATAAAGGCCCAATGCTTAGGGGCACATTTACTAAGGGTCGAATACCGAGGGTTAATTAACCCTCGATATTCGACCATCAAAGTAAAGTCCTTCGACTTCGAATATCGAAGTCAAGGATTTACCGCAAATACTTCGATCCATCGAAGGAAAAAACATTCGATCAAACGATTAAATCCGTCGAATCGAATGACTCGAAGGATTTTAATCCATCGGTCGAACGATTTTCCTTCGATCAGAAAAAGTCTTAGAAAGCTTATGGGGAAGGTCTCCATAGGCTAACATTGGTGCTCGGTAGGTTTAAAGTGGCGAAGTATGTAGTCGAAGTTTTTTTTAAAGAGACAATACTTCGACTATCGAATGGTCGAATAGTCGAACGATTTTTAGTTTGAATCGAAGTCGAAGGTCGAAGTAGCCTATTCGATGGTCGAAGTACCCAAAAAAAACCTTAGAAATGTGAAGTTTTTTATATTTCAATCCTTCACTCGAGCTTAGTAAATGTGCCCCTAAATGTCTGTAAATATTCTCCTATTTTACACTAGGGAAGGAAAGTTATCCCATGTCATTTATAAATATCTGGGAGCCCTGGGTCTCAACAAGATATAACAAACATATGAGTGATTTAAAGTAAGTGGAAAATGAAGGATATAGCTGTAGAAAACCAGGTAAGCACCAATAACATTGATTGGATAATTTCAAGCTTAGAAAGAAAAAAGAAATTCACCAAATCACCAGGGCATCATTTGTGCTATAAAACAAATAAGGGTTGTGATGAATGGAATGGAATGTGACTTGATCCTGTGGTTTGTGAATAAAACAAAGACAAACAGAAGTTTGACAGCTACTGATTAAACACAGCAGGCTGAAAGTGTAGCTGCTGGAGTTCTTTATGCCAGTACTTTCAGCTGTTTAGAGGACACAAATAGGCACTATAAAAATGTTTTAGATGTTAGGCTTAAGACTGTATGGATATAGAAGTCATAATAAAGTTACCTGAGCAGATGACATGATGTACAATCTAACTAATAATAAATAGTGATGGGCGAATTTGTCGAAACGGCAAATATTTGGAGAAATGCATATTCTGATGCTCACGTAAATTTTGACGCTGCCATTTAAGTCAATGGGTGTCCAAATTATGTTGATGTGCTATGGTTTGACGCGAACGTATTTTTTTGACGCTGGCAAATTTTTGCTTCAGTTTTGTGAATTTATTTGCTGGCACCGAAACGCAGAAGTTTGCTGAAAATATGCGCCTGCCAAATTTATTCACCCATCACTAATAATAAACATCAAAAGTGGTAAAAAATGTATGCATCAAGAGACAGGTGGCATCATAAACAGTGACTAGGGCTGGGTTTAATGGTGTCTGACATGTGAAGCCACAGCAGTGCCTTCAAAGAAGGGGGATCATGAGAAGTAACATATCTTTTCTATATAGAAACTTGTTTAAAAAAATAATTAACATAAGTATTATTAAAAAGTAACTGTGAAATAACACATTACATGTTATATTAGGATATGATTAAGGTTTTATCAATATACTGTTAGAAAGATAACACATTTAGCAATGTTACATGTTTTTTTTATTATTATTTATTTTTTTGCTGCTGTCTCCTATTGTCCACCCTTTTTAGGCTGAGGCAGGATTTACTCACCACTAGTTGTGTAAGTCAATCTACTAACCCATGCACAGAATGTGTGCATATAGTGTACCTTTCAATCATTAGTTGCTGTTGCTATTGGTGACTCACAATTATATCTGCAAGGGTTCCATTTAGCCTTGGGCATGTCCTTACAGGAACAGCAATGTGTTGATAGCAGCTAAAAATTATGACACAGAGAATAAAAGCATTTGGAAATAAAAAGGGTCTTTTAAATTGGGAACCATGTGTGATGGGAACAGTATAATAAAAAGTGATAATTATAAAATATACACTATGTAAAAGAGGAATAATAAAAGGTCATGAAGAAGAGATTTAAGAAAATTGAGGACATGTTGTAGAGATCCCATTAAAAATCAGACAATGGTATAAAAACATGGGCTCCACAGGGAAAAAAATAGATGCTAGCACATCCACAAGGTCTTTATTCTCTGTTGTTACAACCCTAAGCTCAAGCATGTTTTAACTGGTAGAAAAATACAATAACTAATTTAAGTTTAAATAATTAATTTGAGTTAAAAAAAAAAAAAAGACATACGCCTTTCAAGTGGAACCCTTTTAAATTAACTCCAGTTCATACATACACACCTACATATACACTTAAATATGCACACACATATATAAGCTATAGTAAACAGTTAGGTCCATAAATCTTTGGACAGAGACAACTTTTTTTATAATTTGGGTGTTGTACATTACCACAATGAATTTTAAATGAAACAACTCAGATGCCGTTGAACTGCAGACTTCCAGCTTTAATTCATTGGGTTGAACAAAAAGATTGCATAAAAATGTGAGGAACTAAAGCTTTTTTTTTTTTAAACATAATCACTTCATTTCAGGGGCTCAAAAGCAATTGGACAATTGACTCAAATGCTATTTCATCCACAGGTGTGGGAAATTCCTTTGTTATTTCATTATCAATGAAGCAGATAAAAGCCCTGAAGTTGATTTGAGGGGTGGATGCTTGTATGTGGAAGATTTTACTGGGATCAGAGAAGAGATGGGCAGCACTCCAGGAATGAGTAAAAATTGCCTTTATTTACACACAGCAGGGCAGCATAGCTGCTGCCCTGCTGTGTGTAAATAAAGGCAATTTTTTCTCATTCCTGGAGTGCTGCCCATCTCTTCTCTGATTCCTGTGGCTCAGTGTGGAAGGACACTGCGGGAGGTGCACCCAATCAACTGAGAAAATTAACCAGGTGTGTGCCCCTCAAACCCTTTTGGAAGATTTTACTGGGAACAGACAACATGCGGTCAAAGGAGCTCTCCATGCAGGTGAAACAAGCCATCCTTAAGCTGCAAAAACAGAAAAAAAACATCTGAGAAATTGCTACAATATTAGGAGTGGCAAAATCTACAGTTTAATACATCCTGAGAAAGAAAGAAAGCACTGGTGAACTCAGCAACACAAAAAGACCTGCTGGACGTCCACAGAAGACAACAGTGGAGGATGATTGCAGAAACAATTCCAAACAGCTAACCAAGTGACCAACACTCTCTAGGAGGTAGGCGTATCGGTATCCAAGTCTACCATAAAGAGAAGACTGCATGAAAGTAAATACAGAGGGTGCACTGCAAGGTGCAAGCCACTCATAATCCTCAAGACTAGAAAGGCTAGATTGCTAAAAAAAACATCTAATAAAAGCCAGCACAGTTCTGGAAAAACATTCTTTGGACAAATGAAAACAAGATCAACCTCTACCAGAATGATGGCAAGAAAAAAGTATAGAAGGCGTGGAACAGCTCATGATCCAAAGCATACCACATCATCTATAAAACATGGCAGAGGCAGTGTGATGGCTTGGGTGTGCATGGCTCCCAGTGGCACTGGGACACTAGTGTTTATTGATGATGTGACACAGGACAGAAGCAGCCGAATGAATTCTGAGGTGTTCAGAGACAGATGGTCTGCTCAAATCCAGCTAAATGCAGTCAAATTGAGAGGCGTTTCATTATACAGGTCGACAATGACCCAAAACATACAGTCAAAGCAACCCAGTAGTTAAGCAAAGAAGTGGAATATTCTTGAATGGCCAAGTCAGTCATCTGATCTGAACCCAATATATACTTTCAAGTTCCTGTATTACCTCACTGAGCCACTGGAGACTAGTGATGATCAAATTTGTGCCATTTGTGCAATTTCACGGCCGATGGCCGGTTTTTGGGATGCCACCGAATTTTCGTGGTGGCTTCGAGAAATTATCACGGGAATTTATTGCAGGAATTTGACGCGAATTCGCGCCTGGCGAATAAATTCGCCCATCACTACTGGAGACCTTTGGGATTGGATTCTATGCAAATTATTATAGACACTCTGGTTTCCTTATGTGTTTGCTCAACTCCTCCTCCTTTATCAAATGCAGGTGTGTGTAGCTTGCCAATTAAGGGGCTTTATAAGCCTGTTGCAAACCATGTGCTTGATCATTAAAGGGATACTGTCATAGGGAAAAAAATATTTTTTCAAAATGAATCAGTTAATAGTGCTGCTCCAGCAGAATTCTGCACTGAAATCCATTTCTCAAAAGAGCAAACAGATTTTTTTTATTCAATTTTGAAATCTGACATGGGGCTATTCATATTGTCAATTTCCCAGCTGCCCCAAGTCATGTGACTTGTGCTCTGATAAACTTCAGTCACTCTTTACTGCTGTACTGCAAGTTAGAGTGATATCACCCCTCCCTTTTTCCCCCCAGCAGCCAAACAAAAGAACAATGGGAAGGTAACCAGATAGCAGCTCCGTAACACAAGATAACAGCTGCCTAGTAGATCTAAGAACAGCACTTAATAGTGAAAACCCATGTCCCACTGAGACACATACAGTTACATTGAGAAGGAAAAACAGCAGCCTGCCAGAAAGCATTTCTCAGGCACAAGTCACATGACTGGGGACAGCTGGGAAATTGACAAAATGTCTAGCCCCATGTCAGATTTCAAAATTGAATATAAAAAAAATCTGTTTGCTCTTTTGAGAAATGGATTTCAGTGCAGAAGTCTGCTGGAGCAGCACTATTAAGTGATGCGTTTTGAAAAAAAAAAAACATGTTTTCCGATGACAGGATCCCTTTAAGCATCACAGCCTGTTTCTACAGACCTGATATTACCTTGCCTGGTTCCCTATTCCTGCATTTGTTCCTGATTCCTGCCTTGTTCAAGAGTCACTGACCGGTTCCCTGTTCCTTCTTCGTGCCTGTGATTTCCATTCCAGTTCCCATTATCTGCTCTCTGTTGGATCTCCTGGTAATTGACCTCAGCTTGTTTACTGGACTACTCTCTGCCATCAGCCTGCCTCTGACCTCGGCCTGCCATACGGACTGGTTATTGTCTTCAGCCTGCCCCCGACCTTGACCTGTTTCTCGGACTTGCCTTTATTGTTGCCTGCCCTTGGCCACTGGCCTGGTGTAAGAACTTATATTATTATATCTTTTGTTCATTTGTTATTTTGCCATAATTTTATTTATTATTAAAATATTCATCTGCATAACATGTTTCCGGCCTATCAAAACCTCAAATACCTGCTGTACCTGTGTTATACAGCACCAAGGCTCCTACCTGCCAGCCACTCACCTATAGTCAGTCATGACAGTTCAAGACTTCAGGCTGTCATTGCCAGCAAAGGGTTTTCAACCAAGTATTAGAAATGAAGATTTTATTTTCATTTTTTTAATTTGTCCAATTACTTTTGAGCCCCTGAAATGAAGTGATTGTGTTAAAAAAGGCTTTAGTTCCTCACATTTCTATGCAATCTTTTTGTACAAACCACTGAATTAAAGCTGAAAGTCTACAGTTAAACTGCATCTGAGTTGTTTCATTTAAAATTCATTGTGGTAATGTACAGAACCAAAATTAGATTAAACGTTGTCTGTGTCCAAAGATTTATGGACCTAACTGTATATTCTAATATCTATAATATACTATGCTGGCACAAGCTTATAGTAGTGTAAGCTTTGAGTCCCTTATTGTCCCCTTCAAAAGCATTTTACCACTGATGACCTAACACAACCTTTTTTTCCAGTTATGGCACCATATTAGCAATTTTGCAATCTCTCAACACCATGTTAGAACTCAAAGAATCCTGGAAAATTAAGTAAAGTGGTTTGGCACTCACAAAGATAAGCACTTTAAGTGCCTTGGTTGAATATTATCTAGTCCTGGCCGGCTTTCTGTTCTTTGTTTTATTGAATTTCCTCCCAATTCACCTATTCATCAATAGTTATATTATTAGAATTGGGTATATGTAAAAAGGAGACCCTCAATTAAAAGAAGAAACATAAATAACACATTGCTGAGATGTCTTTATATTGCCAGAGTGTGTCTAAAATCTAGCCTCATAGTTACTTTTGCAGTTATTATAGAAGGCTTTAGGTCTACATTTATAAACTGATATTTACTGAAGATCAATTGTTTTGTGGTATGGAAGGGAAAATAGCACAGCTACAATGAGAAGTATTATGTGGGTTGTATTGAGGGTTTTCGGTTTGTGTTGTTGAGGGATTGCTGGAAAAAGGACAAAATTCTTCAACCACAGCATACCTACAGTAACTGCATCCCTCCGCCCAAATGTTGCCAATAAGGTAAGGTAACCACAGGGGAAAAGGGTAAGAAATTTCAACTATTCCTTTTTTTTTATTTCTATGCATTGCCAATATTTAGCACCATTTTGTTCATACATCTAAAGAAGAATTTTTGAAGCACATTTAAAGTAAAGTTCAATATTGTTGTTTTATTATAGGTTCAACTTTCTCATTTTTTTATCTTTCCTTTTTTATCATCCAGTCCCTGAATACTTCCAGCCGTGTTGTTTTTAAAGCAATTCCCAAAAGAACAAGAAGAATCAATCAACTACTCACTATTTTTGACACCTCACCTTCACTAATGACAGATGCTACCTGTGCTCAGGCAGGCATGGTATTAAACTATGCGTTATTGCTTAAAATTTTAGAACTGACATTGAAATAACCCAAATATGTTATTGAAAAGAAAAATATATAAAACAAAGCGTGGCCACTGTATGGAATAGCACATGAATTTATATTTAGCCAAGTTAAACAGCATAGGATCCTATGTGGTTATAAATAGGAAAACATTTTTTCCTTTCTAACATCTCATATTAGCAGATGCTATCAGATGGCCCTGATAAGTATAATTAGTTCAGAAATTTAGCCCTGATAAGTATAATTAGTTCAGAAATTTGCTAATGATATGTTACCATATAAATTATCTGTTTCTACCTTAACAAAATAGCTATTTTAGATTTTACTGTTTTCAGGTCATTCCCTAGTTGTGGGTAGTTTTGCACTAGTGCAATAACCTGTATCAAATGTAAGTTCCCGAAATTTAGGATGGCATATAAACTGTGACACAAAGATAAAAAAAAAGTTAATTAGTATTTCCTACAAACAGAGCATTAGATACTGCATTGTCATTACACAGATTGGAACATAATAGGTCATTTGTAATGGCAACAGTTCCTATTGATATAAAAAAATGCATATATCTTTTTCATATAAAAACAATACAGTCAGAATAGAGAGAGTGGGGGAAAATATCTCTGTCTTATTATTTATATAGCTATAAGCTAGAGTAGCTGGATCACTTTATATTAATGTTTGTTTTCGGATAAGGGCATGGCAGATTTTCACGTTATAGATTCATAAACACATGCACAAACATAGTGTATTAAACCACAGCTGAAATTGCCATTGACATTTCTAAGTCAATGTATTCTAAACAAGGTCTCTCTTTCACAGAAAACGAATGAGGTAGTACACTGACTTTCATTATGATTAAAAAAACCATAGAGGAAAAAAAATTGATCCTGAATAAAATACCATATGCTATGTATCTGAAAGTTCAGTATGAGTTATATGGCTGGAAAACAAAGACCATCTTCATCAAAAACAAAATAAAGAAAAATGTATCCCTTAGTAAAAAGGCAGGCTCAAATGGAGAAAAAAGAAGAACATGCCTAATTAATTGCACTTTTTATTAGGTGTAATTATGTTAATTAGACTAAATCTGACCATGGAGTACATTAGTTCAATATATGGACATGACATTTGCTAGCAACATTTATCTACAGTTAAGGTGAACTTGTACTAAAGTCATGGAGAAAGTTTTCGAATGCAAAATACAAAAGCTTGTAAAACTTTATTATACTATATATATATATATATATATATATATATATATATATATATATATATATATATATATATATATATATATATATATATATATATATATATATCATCGTATTTGTATCCACTTTATCTATATAGTTTTTATCTACAATATAGTGTCATGGATTATCTACTTAGAAAAATAGAAAATGTTTGCTTTAGATATACTGTACCTGTGTGCTATTTTTCCACATATTTAGTGAGCTTTAACAGTGCATTTAGTTGAAAAAAGAGAAGCATGACATAATGAATAAATGCTGTTTCTCTGGAACATGTTGCACCATGGTGTGTTAGAATATAGATGTTAAAGCATGCTTCTTCTGTATTTTAATACAGGTTCAAATAGGGAATTAGCTATTGGAATATCAACTGGTTGTGCTGACTGTATTAGAACTGTATGGTTCTAAGCAACACAAAGGAAGTAGTAGGCTAAACATTTAGTATTTTTACCAAAAGATGAAGAATCTTAACATATAAGGAATATTAAGCATGTGACTACCCTGCTAATCTGTTTTTTTTCTATTATTAAATGAATGTATCAATTGAGGAATTGCAGAGTGAAATACACAGTAACTTTTGTGCCACTTTTGCAACCCTCCAGTTAACTAGTTCAGGTGCTATAATATTAAATTACTTAAAACTCAACTTTTATTAGTCTCACTAAAAACATTTTTACCACACAGACACAACATTGGGAATCCACCTCAATGAAGCTGGACCATGTCCATAAAATTACACAGAACTTAAAAACACACATAGGTGGGAATTGTTAACATGGGAAAAATACTTAACTAACAAAATAGTGCCTAGGGGTCTTAGAATAAAACTAAACCCAGCTGAGCATCTATGCACAAAAGAATTCTGTGATAAATGGAATGCTATTCTCACCAGGTGCTCACTTGAACTAATAAATCTAATTAAAAAAACAGAGGAAATCCAACTTGAACAAACGAATAAGGAGGTAGAATTAGATCTCAAATCTGTCCAGTCCTTTAAGGATGAGACCATTTTTAAAAAGTTTGAAGCTGACTTACAATCTAATATTGATAAACTGGCATCTGAAATTAAAACTAGAAAATGGAAAAAATATAACAGGGACTAGAAAGATTTTGAGAAAGGGGAGGTTTACCGTATAGAAAGAGGGGTGGATAAAAGTAAAATACATGGTTATTCCACCAGTGACTCCTTTACCTCAGAAAGCGAGTTAAGTGATGGCTCCACACAAAATAGAGGACACAATCACTATGGCAACAAAAAGAAACAACAAGTAACTATTTCTGATACACTCCAGGTTATGAATCTTTCAACACACGACCTAACTGAGCACCAAATTAAAGCTTTAAAACATGGGTTATCATTTGCACCATCTTGCACTTTTAATCTGTTCAATTGGATTAAGGATTTAAACCTGTTTGGCAGAAAATTACTGCTACATAAATATTTCAGTAAAGAAAATAAACAATCACAATGGTCATCAGATGAGCTTAGGGCTTTACAGGATCTCTATAGCCTATTAGAAGATAATGAAACCTATAGGGTGGAGGAAAAGGGTCCTTTCACTAAGCTTAAACCAAAGAGTAAATTCACACCCCAAAACACAATTTGTACAAGAGTGGAAGTATTCTTGGAAGGGTGCGCACATGACCTAAAACTATTACATAGTAAATCACAACATAAACCTCAAGCCATAAATAATCTTTCCTGGAAGGAAAGACAAGGCCTAATGGAACTTCAAAAAAATGAAAACATTATTATCAAACCCAGCGACAAAGGGGGTAATATTGTTATACAAGAGAGACAAGCATATTTACAGGAATGTCAGCGTCAATTGAGGGATACAAACTGCTATGTACGGCTAACTGGGGATCCCACAAAAAATTTCCAATCTGATTTGTTGTTAATTCTGCAAAATGCCAAGGACATGCATCTAATTAACAAAGATGAATTTGACTTCATGAGGGTGAAATCACCAATAGTCCCCACTTTCTACACGATACCCAAAATTCACAAGAATTCTACCACTCCACCAGGACGCCCTATAGTATCGGGTATGGGCAGTTTATCAGAACCCAGTAGCATTTATGTAGACAAAATACTCCAACCCTTTGTAAAAAGTCTACCGTCATTTGTACAGGACTCAATGGATGCACTCAGGCACCTTGAGGGCATTACCCTTCAAGATGATCAATTTTTGGCCTGTCTGGATGTGGAGTCCTTATATACTAGTATCATACATGACATTGGTTTAGAAGCAATCAAGGACACCTTAAATCAAAGAGGTCAACAATTTAACACCCATAATCTTTTCATCCTGGAACTATTGGAGTTTATTCTTAAACATAATTATTTCACTTTCGATGGCAAATATTACCATCAAATAAGGGGGACTGCCATGGGTAGTACCTGTGCACCCACATATGCCAACTTATATCTTGGTTGGTGGGAACGTAATCTAGTGTTCAGTGAGGAATTAATAGAATACACACAACATATTACGTTGTGGCTTCGCTACATAGATGATATAGTGTTGCTATGGACTGGAACAATATCAATGTTCAATGAATTTGTAAAGAAACTGAACAATAACACAATAAACTTACGGGTAACTTCGGAAATCAACCACGAGGCGGTTAACTTTCTTGACATCCATATCTATCGTGATAAAGACAACAATCTTCAAACTTCAGTGTACAGGAAAGAAACAGCTACAAATAATTTGCTACATGCAAATAGCCAACATCCTACTAACCTCATTAAGGGGATACCCACTGGTCAGTATCTCAGAGTCAGACGACTTTGTAGTTCGCTGGCAGATTTCAAAGTTGAAGCTAAAAAACTTTACAATAGATTTTACAAAGGGGATACAGTCACAATTGTCTTAAAAGAGCATACAAAAGAGCGTTAGAATCGGATCGCAATAATCTTTTAATACCTAAGAATCGTAAAAAATTGGACATGGCAGTAGGAGCGAACAAACAACCAATAAGAGTAATAGGTGAGTTTAGTTCACAACATAAAGAAATTTCTGCTATCCTCCAAAAACATTGGCATATCCTAGAGCAGGATGCAGATCTGAGAGAAGCCATAGGGAATCACCCCCAAATAACTTACAGACGAAGCAAGAACTTATATGACGACTCACACACAGTCACTACAACAATCCCACTAAATCAACCTGGCTAACAAATAACATTAAGGGATGCTACAGGTGTGGGAATTGTCTGGCCTGTCCATATGTACTCAAAAGTACCATCTTCACCGGCAGACTTGACATTAAGGAATATATCATCCAACATTTTATAAATTGTAAGACTATGGGAGTTATATATGTCATGGAATGTGCATGTGGTATTAGGTACGTTGGTAAAACAAAAAGAGAATTTAGGCGACGAATACTGGAACATGTGGGAGACATACGCAATAAAAGAAATACATCAATTGCCAACCATGTAAATGCACTTCATGAAGGCAATTGTGGAGTGATGAAATTCATATAAAATTCCTATAAAATGATTGATTTATGAATTCTTTATTATTATTATCAATTTTTCAACAATGTCCTTTTTAATAAGGGTTCTGTGAAGTGGTGAAATCAGTGAACATATTTGAAATATAGCTACATTTAGATTCCACATTCCGCAGTAATCTAGTTTAAATGTAGATCGTATCACTAACAAATGTGATACAAGCTCTAGCTCTGTAGTCCGTAGTAATCCTGATACTGGAACAACTTACAAGTATGTGGGATCAAGCATCTACTCATAGAAGGCGCAGGCGCACATTGACACAGAACAGCGCCGATTGAACTGCAGGCAGGGCACGGAACTTCTTTGGTCAAGAATAACGCGTCATTTGGTGCTTTGCTAATAATATCTGAACTAGGCTGGTGTCACTTCCATAACAGCAAAAACATGACTCGTTAATACGTACCAGCACATGATTTTACACTATTCACTACTGTAAATGGGGAATTGTATTTATAATAAAAGGGTGCTTTTTTAAACATATTTAGGAAAACTGACTATTGGTTGTTAGTGATAAAATGATTTTTCTTGTACAAGCATGGGTTCTCTGCGAATTAATGAATTTTGCCATCTGTGGATTTTTTTCTGAATCTGTGACAAAAATGTTGCTGCAATGAAAATGTCCCCAAGACAAGTTGTCGCAGAGACAAAAAAGTCGCCAGAAGAAAAAAACGCCCATTGACTATAATGCATTTAGACAAATAAGTTGCTGAGACAAAAAAGTTGCCACGAGAAAAACAGCCGTTGCACTGCATTTGCAGTGAGAAAAAATTGTTGCGCCTGTAAGAATTTGTTGCATGTAAAAAAAAAATTTGACGCCCATTGACTTCAATGCATTTGGCAAATTTTTCACAACAGATTTGATCATGACTGTTGGTTAGTACATAAACGTTATCTGCATGATAGTGAAGAGGAGGAAGTTAATAGCATTGTGACCTAAGGTAGCAGCAAAAACTACTATTTTATTTAATACACGACGGGTTGTATTTGTTGATTACCTAATTCATTCAGTTTTGCACTTTACTGCTATATTCCAAACATAATGGAAATTCATAACACATGACAATTATATTATTACTTGTTTAAAACCAGGGTACATCCTTATAAAAACCCCAAACAACATCTACAAAATTATCACAGGACTTCAATGCCATTGTATCCAGTTTCAAGGGTCTGTCTTAAATTGTTGTGTGATTAAACAAGAAAGACACCAAATTATGTACAAAGCCTAATAACCCATGGTGGGCTAAATGCATGGCCCATGGGCAAATTACATGCTCATATAGAAACCCTATACATGGTGGGTTACTTTAAACCACATACATAGTCAGAAGTGGTTCTTCAGATTTTTAATCCACTTACATCCATACAGGTGCCTATTGTGCAATGTAAATTGTGATTCAGCCCCTGTTGGCTGAATTGGACAAAGGTAGCAGGGAAACATCTTTAATTATAAAGAAACAGTCAGGACTGCTATTATTGTACTATTTCTCAACTGAAGCAATCTTTTTGGCCTCAGACAAATGTAGTAAGAGTGATAAAGCATACAGGTCTTGCTTTAGCAGAAAATGTTCTGCTGTAATCTTTTCGATGAGTATTTTTTTTATTATACAGCAACTACAGATGAGTGAGATTTGTCATTGATATTATTTTTAGCAAAGTACATTGTGGTCCTGAAAATAAGAGTGCATCATTTATTCAAAAGTGGCCCACAAAAATACTCAAACTAATTTACAACAATTTGGATGGGGGAGTGTAACCTAAAATAAAATGTTTAAGGGTTCACCATTATAGGATAAAAGGGCTTTTTACTGCCAGCATAGCAAAATGCAAAACACAGGAACAAGATACAATATTTTTCAAGCTTTATAACTTTCCATACAAACATCTCCTCTTGTCCAGTAAATTAAGTGCAAGGATGAACGTTCTACCCCTAGATTTGGCAGCACTTATTCATGATAGGCTGGAGGGGCATATAGGCAACCCTTCCTCCCACCCCCTAAATTTCACTAAGGTAAACTACCAGTTTAACTTGGCAGGTGGTAATCATAGGACTGCCTTCCACTCACCTGCCTTCCGTTAATAAATTATATTAACCTGCCCCTAGACTTTAAGGACCCAGTGATAAGCCCTTCTCTGGCCTTCTTTTTCTAGTAGAAAATGGAATATATAAGATGTATAAGAAACAATCTTGAGTGGTGCAGATACTCTCAGGGCAGATTTAACAAAATGTGAGCTCACCATAGAAAAGGTGTGTACAATCCCAAAGTATGGGGGCGCACTTCCAAGGCCACAGATCGGTTGCTTCAGTTTTTCGGTAAAATCACTTTTATTTAAACATTGTTAAAAAGGATTACATCAGTTTATGGTCTGACGCGTTTCGTATAGACATACTTCACCATAGAAAAGCTTACCCACTTCTTTTAGGATTTTAAGAAGTGCATTTATGACTAGTGATGGGCGAATTTATTCGCCAGGCGCGAATTCGCGGCGAATTTGCGCGATTCGCGTCCAGCGAATAAATTCACGAAACGCCCGCGAAAATTAGCCGAAAAAATTCGCCGGCGTCAAAAATTTTTTTTCTGAAAAACGGGCGCCGGCGTCAAAAACGGGCGCCGGCGTCACAAACGGGCGCCGGCGCAAATTCGCTCATCACTATTTATGACGAATCCAGGATTCGGTTCGGGATTCGACCTGGATTCAGCCTTTTCCAGCAGGATTCAGCCGAATCCTTTTACCTGGGCGAATCATATCCGAATCTTTATTTTCATATGCAAATTAGGGTCAGGGAGGGAAAATCGCGTGACTTTTTGTCATATTTGCATATGAAAATTAGTATTCAGATTTGGTTCGGTATTCGGCCAAGTCTTTTGTGAATCCAAAATAGAGGATTTGTTGCATCCCTAGTATTTATAAAATGGTGAGTTCTAACTTTCCCCCACTGATACTGTAAATACACTTTTAAAAACTCCATAGGAATTAATAGAAAGTGGGTGAGTATTTTTGTGGTGAGCTTTAAGCCCAGATTTTGATCATCCTGCCCCTAAAATAAAAAAGGCATACATGAGAAGGAAAATTATCTAATCTCTATCAGAAAGGTCAATGTAAATGCACCCAGTTACACTCAACTATTTTGAGTCCTCTATGAAAAGAAACACTGCACAATAGTATACAATAGTATTACACAGTATTACACAGAGTGATACTATTTTGAGTCCTCTATGAAAAGAAAAACTGCATTCCTTTGTTTCCTTTGTTTACACAAAACAGCATCAGATCTCCTGCTTTCAGCTCAAATCTTCTGGCCCCAGACAGAAGCTTGTGCAGCATCTGCCTCTTTCCCTCTCCCCCACCTGCTATAATCTGAGCAAGAGACACAAGGCAAAAGGAAAGGGAAGTTACATCACACCAAGTTAATATGGCAGCTGTTATCTTAGAGAGAGAGAGAGAGAGAGAGAGAGAGAGAGAGAGAGAGAGAGAGAGAGAGAGAGAGAGAGAGAGAGAGAGAGAGAGAGAGAGAGAGAGGTTCTATGGTTGTTTATTCATCTATGGTAAAATATTCTATAGAATGATATCTTTCACTATTGTGGATAACCTATTGGGAATAAACTGCAACTGTAGTTGTCCTTCTGTTTTAATGTAAAATACCTGCCAACGCAGTGCCTACCCCAATGTTCCTTCTAAACATACTCACAGAAACACATAAGACTGACAAAAAGCCATCCCACACAATGCAACTACAGCAACCAGAATAGATTGAAATAAATAAAAGTTGGGCAGTTAAGCACTCAAGGCCAGAACTAGGGGCAGGGAAGAGAAGGGCCCTGGCATTTCAAGTACACAGAATTGACAGAATCCACAGATTGTGAATCCTGTCCTAGTGAATAGTGATGGGCAAATCTGATCCATTTCGCTTCACCAAAAATTAGAATAACAAAAATAAAGGAAATATGCTGAAATGCATTGAAGTCTTTGCACTTAAAAATTATTTTGACATGCAACACATTTTTTTGACGCACAACATTTTTTTTCACCTATTGGAGTCTATTGGTGTAATTTTCACGGCAAAACTCTGTGAATAATTTAGCTCATCACTACTAGTGAGCAGAGTCTGTGGATCTCTGACTGCTGTCCCCTGCAGTGTGTGAATTAATTCTCTGAATTCTCTAGTTAAGTATGGTCACAGGTATGTAGATATAGGATATTAAATAATTCTGTACAAAGACCACAGCACCTACTTTGAAATGTCAACATTAATTCTGGGTGTCAAATCAAGTATAGATATTATACTGAAGGGTAGCTGAAAGCCCATATTACCGTCCACCTGGGAATCACTTCTGGCAGATAAATGGATAGGGGTTAGATGTGAGTGTGAATGAGTGTGGCCTCATATATCAAGGGCTCAAACACCAAATTTGTTGTGTTTACAGACATTTTTTACTGCTTTTTCTTTTGTAACTGATTGTTGCTTATTAGAATGGGAATGAGCATGTACTGTATATATTTATTTGTATAGAACCACCAATTTATGCAGTGCCTTACAAGGCATAGATACAAACAGGGTTATAGTTATTAGAACGTATACAGTAAAAGTAAATACATGTATGCTTAAGTATTCAATACGCAGTTGGGATGAGGTCCCTGCTCCAAAGAGTGTACAATCTATTAGGAAAAGGATTGGATGATCATAAACTATTTTATTAACATTTTTATTAACATTTTTTACATTGCATTATTGGAGGGGCAAGGTCAATCAGATCAGTCTCTAATGGAAGTATACAGGGTTTTTTCTTCCTCACATTATTAGTGCTGTAGGTATTTTGCAGGGCACAGTTACTTGAACTCTAAGTGCACAATAATAATAGTAAATGTATTGAAAATAGAGTGGGTTTTGACAAGCCGCTTTTCAAACAAATATCTTGAAAACACAAATATTCAAGGGCACATAAATTGCTTTCATGCTTTGGAAGTATTAAATCTGCCCCTTTACATAAAATTAACATTGGTTATATTAGAAAATTATTCTCAAATGAACACCAACTGTTCAGATGGAGGATAGCCATACTGTGTTCTACAGTAAGTGAGCAATAAAATAGTCAGCATATAATAAGGTTGTATGGTTTTTCAGTGCTGAGATACATTTTTATATGTCTCAAAGTGTTCTTTGATGTGATAAAAAAGGGAAATCTTCTTTCTGCAGAGATAAGCTCACATAAAATTTTGGTTGCCGGAAATGTGAAATACATGTGTGTTTTTCCAAAATTTGTTATATGTCCTTGATATTTTGTAAGCATTATGTGGGGGTATTGAGCAAAGAGAAGGAAAAAAAGAGAAACACAAGACAATTCTTTTTAAAGTTTCCAAACCCATTTTCTAATTGTCAACAAAAATATTACAGTAACAAATTAGTCTGCAGTTCATTATTAAATGCTTCCAGGTATTGATGTATGCAGCAACATTATCAATACGGTCTCTCTAAATGATGCTGTATAAGATCCTTCTTCGTTTACGCGTATAATGTTATTCAAGTGTTCCCATTTACTTCTCATATAAAGTATATTCACTTGCTTAATGCCTCAATATTCACATCAAGATGTGTCAATACATGGTTCCTACCTTCTCAGTTTCTCAAATACAAAACAAACTGCATTCTCCTACACATACATGCAGTATAAAAAACAACTAATAGCAAGCATTTGCAATCAAAGGCACATTGTTTGCTCAGATGAAGTAACCCTTAGCAACTAATAGTATGTTTGGTTTATACAGGTGACTTGTAAAATATGGTGACTCGGGGGGCGTGGCTTGGACATGACGGAGAGCAGACGCTAAATTGCAGAGCTCCGTGCAGAGCTCCTGTCTCCTAAATATACTGTCAGCTGGGAAAAGAAATTACTAACTACATTTAGTGATGAACAATGGAAATCGTGCTTTTTCCTTTCCCATAAATTCTCTATTGCGTGTAAACCGCAGGAAACAAATTATAAAATTGTCTCTAGATGGTATAGGTGTCCTGAGCTTTTGCACAAAATGTATCCTACGGTTTCTGCTCTTTGCTGGAGGTGTGAAATAGCATTAGGCTCCCCCACTCATATATGGTGGTCATGCTTGGTGTTAAAACCCTTCTGGGAAGGAGTGTTTAAAGTTATTAATATGGTAACGGGTCTGGATATCCCAACAATTCCTTCAATAGGTATTCTATCTATGCTACCAGGGAATAGCTAACGGTCGTTAGTAGGTTTTTGTCTGAGTGCTGCAAGAACTGTAATCCCCCGTCACTGGAAGTCCATAATTCCTCCTACAATACAGGAATGGTTCAAAGAAATGGGTGAAATTAGGCGTATGGAAGAGCTACTTAGTTATGTGTATGAGACACATGAGGTATATATTAAGACCTGGACGACATGGGTTGTATTTTTGGAATCAGATCAATATAAACTTTTGTATTCGGACTAGGATCTTATCTATTTTGGATACGTGTCATTTTTTACTTGGTAAATCTATGTTGGGACTTATTTGTCTATCATTAGAGTAATTTACAACGGCTGAGCGACTCTTTTTCCTTTCTGACTTTACTTTTTCTTTTTTCTTTTTATGTTCCTGTCTTTTCTGGTCTCTTTTATATTTTGTTATTCACCTGATTTTGGTATCTTATTGTTATGTTTTTAACCTATTTGCTTTTCAACAAGATATGAGTATACTTTGAACGCAAATGGTCCCTAGATTGCTGTAGCAGTCAAGTGATGTAATCTGGTATGGGACGTAATATGTATTATGATAAATATGACTGTGTAGTGTTATATTGTCAACTGCGCTTTTCTGAGAAATGTGTGTATTTTGGTATGCTACATGGCCCAGGACAGTTTGCTATTGTATATCACATGATTCTATCTCTATATCTTTGTTGTGCTATTACTCTAACCCTGATACCTATGTTTATGCTATGTCTTAATATGCTTTTTTTTTCAATAAAAAGAGAATATAAGAAAAAAAAAATATGGTGACTCATCCTAATTAGCAAGGGCAGCCATTTTTTAGGCTTGTGTGCAGCAATTGCTTCAAGTTTCTTCAAAGATATCAGCAAGGAATATTTTAGGTCAGTTTCTAAATAAGACACTAGCTCATGGGATACCTGCCTACTGTATGTCAGGTTGGGTCAGGGTACTGAAGGTAAATAGCTTATTTCCAAGTGCAAGTACAGTATAAAAAGTGCCATTTTGGGCACAAGTTCCCAAGTTAGTTTTTTATTGACAACACAGCGTATTTTCCCCACAATTCTATCGTATTTGCAACTGCAAGGTCGTCATATGCCTGTGCTCTGCATCAACATTGATGAAAGGAATGCTAGAGCTAAGAAGACTGCACTATTTTCCTCTTGGTTGTATGGTTGCGGTTGTAAATTACCTCTATAATATCTATAGTTCACAGAGGTGCAGGGGTCATATGGGTGATTCACAGGGCTACAACTGAGAGTAAATCTGACTTTCTCTAGAACAGAGACTGCTAAACTGTTCTAGATCCAAAGCAATATATGGAGCCTTTGAGTAGGTCCGGACTGAGAATTAAAAAAGGCCCTGGCATTTCAGATACGCAGAGGCCGAATCAGCCCACATAGAGGCCCAAACAGCCCCCATCAGCCCACTAAATACTGACTTTCTATGGGACCTTATAGCAGCCCCTCTGGCATTTGCCAGAACCCACAGATTGCCAGTCCGGGCCTGCCTTTGACATTCACCTTCTAATTTTAGCAAGAAATTTGCAATTTTTTTTTACCAGGCTTTTGGCTCAATTGAGCCTCATCAAATATGAGACTTTGCTTGAAAGAACAAAACTTTCAGTGCACCCTTACTAGGAAATGGCACACTCCATCTCTAATGCCCACAAATACAGTAATGAGAAGCAGAAACAACACAACCCATGTTTTGTTTGGTAAAAGAATGAAGAAAATAATAACTTGGTAAACTGTATAACAAAGACATAGATGGGGTAACTAATAGTGGTAACAAAAACTGATTAGAGGACAATATATAATGATTCATATAGGAAAAACCTAACTTGGTACACTGTATAACAAAGACATAAGGGGATATTTTTTAACAAGTGAATTTAGAGATCGCCACTCTAGAGAACTGTGGCAATCTCTAACTTCCCTTTTTTAAAAATATACCCCATAGATGGGGCAATTAATAGTGGTGATAAAATTGATTTGAGGACAATAAATAAAATCTAATATAAATCTAGTAAAAAATCTATTTCTGTGATCATAACATAGCTCAATAAACACTGAAATCCAGGCTTTCAACTGTAACTATAGTTAATGATACACTCTCATTTGTATTCATTAAATCTAATATTGCTTGAGTGAGTTATTCACCAGTAGTAAGCATCAAGTGACATGGAATTCATGGCACTCGTAGGTTTAATCTACATTAGGGACTTGCCATTTGCAATTTTAATGAGTTCCTTTATTAACACCCTGTTCATTTACTCTTGTCATGTAGATGTATTGATCAGCCTAGTATCCATGCCACCATCCCCCTTGTTTCCACGGATACTTAATGTCTTAGCTTGACTGAAACTTTGCATTATTTAGCCTTTATGCTGAACTTTAACAACATATAAGATTCTGAAAGAATAAGGAAAACTGCATAGACAGAATTACCGTACAATGTAAATAATTAGAGGGATTTTGAATTATCGGTAGTAAGAAATTAGCAAAAAGACATACGTTTAAAACTAGCATGTGAAAAACATTGACTTAACTGTTGTTCTATAAAATTAATGAAATTTCAGGATGCATTTTTTAAACCATATGTAGCTGAAATGTATCTTGCTGCATGCTAAAAAATTTATTCTAATCCACTTTCCAATGTAAATTAATTTAAAAAATAAATAGTTGGTTTTACATTTAATTGTAAATGTAGCTGACTATACTTTACAGACTGTTTTGTTATTTTTATTTATAGAGCAACACTGGGTGAAGATTCTCTTCAATGTTTTATAATATATATATATATATATATATATATATATATATATATATATATATATATATATATATATATATATATATATATATATATATATATATATACTGTCGGTTCAGTGGACGCACTCCTTCCGGATTTGTTTCAATCGATGTTGGTGCGTTGGTCAAAGTATAATACAATTCAGTAAGCAGGACCCGCACTCGTTCAAATTCAGTGAAATAAAAGTGTCTTTATTCACAGGTTCATTTTCCAACGTTTCGGTCCTCGCTGGGACCTTTTTCAAGGAAAAAAGGTCCCAGCGAGGACCGAAACGTTGGAAAATGAACCTGTGAATAAAGACACTTTTATTTCACTGAATTTGAACGAGTGCGGGTCCTGCTTACTGAATTATATATATATATATATATATATATATATATATATATATATATATATATATATATATAGGGCTGGCTCCTTGATGGGAGGTATATTTCTCCATTATTTGGGCTGTGGTCCCTTTAAGCAGCGTGTGTTTCAGGGAAGGAGTCTGGGGATTATTTGGCAGCAACACCAGTTGCTGTGTTTTTTCTTAGTTTTTCAGGGCCCAGCCTCTGGAATGGGAGGGAAGGTTACAGGGTGGGCCTTCCCATTCCAACCAGGTACACACCTGACTTTTACTCTGCATAAAGAGGAGTCACAGGTGCATTTGAGTGTAGAGAATGTTGTCTGGAGCCTGTGAGCTGGAAGTTTTTCTACAGGCTAAAGGAAAGGACTAAAACAGATATCCTTGTGTGCAAAGGACTATGAAAGAAAGCCTGCTAATATTGGACATTTGCTGGTTTTGTTGTTTGGCCTCAAGTGGACTGACCAGTCCTACTTTGGACACTGTAAAACCAAAGGACTTTCACAAGCTGTAGTAAGTGGTTTATTATATGTTAATTTACTTTCTGCTGAAGTGAATTGCGTGCTGGCTGCGATTTCCCCCTCAATATTTATATATATATATACATACATACATACATAGTTGGGTTGAGAATAATAGAAGTATGTTTAAAAAAGTGAATAATGCTCAAAATCCTTATAAAAGTTTTTATTTCCATACATGCAAATGCATTGGGAACACTGCACATTCTATTCCAAATCAAAACACAAAAACATTTATCACATTTGTTTTATTCCTTAACAGAAAGTGAATATAAGGGGAGTATTAGGTTGTTCTAAAAATAGTAGTGTCTACATTTTTCTTTACAATCTCAAACATTTGCTGTATAAACTGAAAAATGTTACAAGATTTTGCTTTCATTTGAATCACTGAACTAATATTTAGTTGCATGAGCAGTGTTTCTGAGAACTGCTGCACATCTATGTTACATGGAGTCAAGCAACTTGTGGCACCCGTTACATGCCATAATTCACTCTGTATTTCTTGGTTTTGCCTCAGAAACAGCAGTTTTGATGTCATCCCTAAAGTTTTATATTGAATTAAGGTCTGGGCATTGGGCTGTCCACTCCATAACATCAATCTTGTTGGTCTGGAATCAAGATGCTGCTCTTTTACTGCTGTGTTTGGGGTTGTTGTCTTGTATTTTGATGTATTGAAACTGACCTATGATCCCTGGTATGCTATAAATAGACCCAACATCATAGTATGATAAACATCCCCATATCATGATGCTTGCGCCACCATGCTTCACTGTCTTCACAGTGTACTGTGGCTTGAATTCAATGTTTGGGTATGTTGATAAACTCTGTGCAGCCCCTAGACCCAAAAAAAAAGAACAACCCTGCTTTCATCAGTTCACAAAATATTGCACAATTTTTCTTTAGGCAAGTCAATGTGTTCTTTGGCAAATTCAAACCTCTTCAGCATTTTTTTTTTTCAACAATGGTACTTTGTGGAGACTTGGCGAGAGCTTTACTTCACATAGGTGTCTTCTAATTGTAACAGTACTCACATGTAACTTTAGACCTGCTTTAATCTTCCTGGAGCTGATCATTGGCTGAGCCTTTGCCATTTTGGCTATTCTTCTATCCATTCAAATGGTAGTTTTCCATTTTCTTCCACATCTTTCAGGTTTTGGTTCTCATTTTAAAGCATTTAAGAATATTTTAGCAGAGCAGCCTATCATTTCTGTACTTCTTTATATGTTTCCCCCTTTCTAATAAACTTTTTAATAAAAAGTACATTGTTCTTGTTAACAATTTCGGAAACAACCCATTTTACTCAGAGAGAAATGCTCTATAATAAGCATGCAGAACGTTTGCTGCCTTCCTTCCTTGACTTAAGGGCCATAATTGACACAGAATAAATGACCTCACTAAATGATCTCCACTCTGCTATTATTTGGAACAAGCTATTATTTTGAATACTGCTATTATTTTGAGAGAGCCTCAATTAATGATTCAATTACACATCTGCGTACAACAGCATTCTCACATTTCTGTGGATGTAATTACATGTGCAAATCCCCTCTACTTCTAACCTCATTAGTCAGATCCCTCAACTGGTTGACCTGTCACATAGAAACAAATCCCACTACAAATCTTTGTTGAACTAAGGCTGCTTATATACATTGCCCTATGGCCTTACATAACTCAGCATAAATGCTGTTTTATACTGTGTTATGGGGGGCTTACTTGCCCTAGATTGATGCATATTTTCTTAACCCCAAGCTCATTGGTGAATTTTCATTTCAGGGTTGGGAAGGCTAAACCTCCCCAAAAGGGATGGGAGGTTAGCTGGTTTGTCACCAGTCCTAATTATTTAGGTTGTCGGATGAATCTCTGCCTGCCCTCTCACCTTATAAAGCAGTTTATTTAAACTGTAGACTAACTATTGAAAGGAGGGAGCTTGAAAATATGGCTCAGGTTAAGTCCGGTGAAGAGGTGATGGTGCAAATCTTTGAAGGAGCATTCTTAAATGCACTAAATAGCCTTTGCAGCTCCCAACATCCCATAAAGGAGTAGCTGTGGCTAAGAAGCCAGGCAGCTTCCAGCCATCCTAGCAGCTGCTGGTGATCCTTGTTGTTCTTGCGAAAATGTCTGCTGTTGCTTGATATGTGTGCATTTTGCAAGTCTTTCAATTAATGGTGAACTCACTCCTGGGCCAGGATGTGGAGAAAGATGGCAGTGACATCGTAGGGGTGGGTGGCAGGGGTTTAAAAGCTATGACAAGGGGATTCCTCAATTCACCCTTTGCCTTCAGTTATCCCATTGAACTCCATTGTTACATTCAGTAATGAGACACCAGGAAATGGTGAAAATGGCCACAGAATTTATTAACATTTTATCAAATAAATAGGACATTGCCAGCCTCACCCCAAGACAATATTCAAAGTTAGAATTTCATAAGATACCGCTACTATTCTCTGCTGCTCCTCACTTGAGATCAGCACTATGTCATTTATATCCACCACTGAGTATTAGGCTGCCTCAACCTAAAGAGAGGATAGCCCCAAACTCTGCTACAGGCAGAAGCTGCATCTCCTACCATGAGAGAGGTTCAGCATCCCTGTTGTCGGTCCGGAATCTGAGGTATGTCGATGATAGGAAATCCAAGCAGGCTGTTACCTAGCACAAGCAGTAGTAGCGTCGGTATCAATCAACCCACTGTGCAGTCACAGGAGAGAACCTCATTTTTCCCTCTTCTAAATTTACATGTGCAGTACTCTGGCAAGGTCCTACCGCTGCTGTGACAAATAAAACTTAAAATACATTATCATATATCCACTGTTTTAATCCAGAAGAAGGCAAAAAACCCAGCCTGAAGCCACTGCCAATTATGCCTCAAGAGGGGAAAAAAGTCCTTCCTGACCCCAATGGCGATCGGAAACATTCTCTGGATCAAGCATTTGACATTCATTAAAATTGACTAATAACATGCAAACTCTCTCATGTTTATACTGTATAACTATACCAAAACCACAATATAACAATACATACAGGAATACATCCACATTTGCTTAATAGATAATATGACAACATAAAGAGAAACTGCTGACATTTCACAAAATATGCAAAAAAGGGGAGGGTGGGTGTAATGTTTGTACCTGCTCAGAAGAGAACTGCTTGTTCCCCTGACATCACATCCCTGTCTTTCTCCGCCCCTGGGCCTGGACATCTCCTGCTTTGACTCATGCCTACTCACGCACTCACAGCTACATCTAATTTTGCCAGTCTTTAAATATAAACCAGTATAATTTAGCTGCTGGTCATTCGTATCCCTTGTCATGCAGCCCCTGTGTTTACAGCTCCAGAGCTAATAATAGTTATTACTACAGTATGTCTAAAGAGGAACTATTTAAAAAAGTAATATAAGATTCATCATATAAAATATGATTTAATATTAGTAAATAATATACTGTATAATAATTATTATACAAATTAACATTTTCTAAATATAATTAATTAAAAATGCTGTACTGTTCCTGTAATCAAGTTACTCTTTACTATCCAGCCTCTCTGCATTTGTCATTCTCTCTTCATTAAGAAGTCCAATTTTGATTAATACAGCTTTTGGGTCTGGGGGCTTCTTGCCCAGAAGATGTAGCTCATCTGAAATCCTGTCTCTATACATGCAGGATTTGTGCCGAAGTCCGTTATTCTGAAAGATTTAGTTTGTGCTTGAGTTCGCTCTTACAACATCTGCTAGGAAAGAGAGTCTATAAATAAATATCCCAGAGGTCACAAGATGCATTTGGTCGCCATGTCCTAATAAATATATTTTACATTTTATTCCTTGTGAATGTGTATTTATATGAAGCACACAAATATATAATATAGCTGCAAGTTTCCACTCTCCAACTTGTGTAATTGATTGTGAGTCACAAAATGTAGCTCTACTTATGCCTTTTGGATGACCATTTTGTTGCTCCTAAATTTATGGGGCTACGCTAAATAAATTGGAGTGTTATAAAGGAAAGGGGACTCCTAAAAAATGTGAGATCTAATTGTCCATTAAAATCAGATACCCAGCTCCTCCATGATAAGAGAATGAAGAGAGAGAGAGAAGTGCAGAGTGGGGGATAGTCTACATGAACTTATTTCAGAAATGGTACACAATTAAAATGTTATATGTAACACAATTCTTATTTCTTCTACGTCCCTCCATGTCAGTGCACATGGGGCATTGCCCCTCCCAGACCTGGAGGTAGGACCTATAACATAGCCAATCAAAATGAATCATGACCTATAAGACCACATGACCTCCTCCTCACCACAGTTATTTTTTGTCCTACTGGACAGGGAGGTAGGATCTCCCTCCTCACTTTTTATTTTTTGTTGAATTTTGAGAGAAATCAAACACAGTTTGTTTTTCTTTTGCATTTTCTTTTTGTTTATTTATTTATTTTTTACCTCTGTGTAGACACAGAGGGATGATTCCCAGGTAATGGAGAAGATTTTACCTGATGCCTCAAGACGCATAATCTGTAAATTATCGCTTATTGGGAAGAAATGCAGGTGTGGGCATATCCATGGTCCTAGCCCTGTGCTAAAATAGCCCCCCTGCTATATGCCCAGCGAGGCACAAGATTAAATCTAGTGCTTTTTGGGAAGAGACACAGTTGTGGGCTTCCCACATTATTACCTGTGAGCCTTTTGTTTTTTCTTCTGTATTTTTATTTATTTTATTTATTTTTGCTTATTTTTTACCTCTGTGTGGACACAGAGGGATGATTCCCAGGTAATGGAGAAGAATTTACCTGATGCCTCAAGACGCATAATCTGTAAATTATCGCTTATTGGGAAGAAGTGCAGGTGTGGGCTAAAACAGCCCCCCTGCTATATGCCCAGCGAGGCACAAGATTCAATCTAGTGCTTTTTTGGGAACAGACACAGGTGTGGGCTTCCCACATTGTTACCTGTGAGCTTTTTGGACTCCCCTTTTCTTTTGAGTTATGTGAGACTTTACAGAACTCTACAGAACTTCTGCAAAAGGGCCGTGGGTATGCATATGGGCTAGTTATAACAGCCTGAAGCTGGTGAGTATGATTCTTCATTATCTACTGTGTGTAGTGCACTGGGAAGTCTGCATGCTAATTATGTCCCTCAGCTGAGAGCTATTGGGGCTTTGGCTGGAGTTTCCATCCAGCTAATTAGCCACTCTGATAAGGTGCAGGTGTGCCTTCGCCCCGTTTTGCTATTGCTGTTTAATATTTTAAGTTTTGTATGGGTGAACCTGCATCCTCTTGGCTGACACAGTGGTTATATTGGCTCATGTGCTCAAGCAGTATGGCACCTCCTTCCTTTCTTATGAGTCTGCTCTTAACAAGCAGTGTTCCACGGGACTGGATATTCCTGCTGACAAGTCTGAGCTATCTGGTAAGCTGCCTGTGTTCCTTCTTATATTATATGAAGTCGTATGTTGTGAGCTGGAGTCCTCTGTGCAAAATGCAGTTACACAAGGTACTAAGTCTGCATGTTAATAAGCTAATTAAGTCCCTCAGCTGAAAGCTATCCGGGTTCTAGCTGAAGTTTCCAACCTGCGGACTTTTCATTGCTATCAGGTAATGTGCAGATACTCCTCAGTTTGCTTCTGTTGTTTCTATTGTCCTCTGTGCAGACACAGAGGTTATATTTGCCTTTTATTACACTGGGTGCTTGCAGGGTTGGCTGGAGGCTTGCACTGCTGAAGCTGTATGGTAGCCCCTTCCTTACATTGTCTGCTCAGTGCTGTAACCTGATGTCATTGGGCCCCACAGCAAATTCATTTTAGGGCCCCTAACATATCCAGAGGTTGTGCTTTTTTACCAATACGTATTGAAATTGCTCATTATTTGGGCCTCATGGGTCCCTATACCTTTTGGGCCCACCTGCAGCCGCAGGGTCTGTTTCCTCTTTAGTTACGCCCCTGAGTCTGCTCCGTAGAGGCAGTCTGCCACCAAGGATCTGTCTGGATTATTCCTACTGTCTAGCGCATATTATCTGGTTAGGTACCTGTATTCCTCTGACTTCTTGTATAGTTGTCATCTGAGGTCTTAGGTTTGTGAGCCCAAGTTCTCTTCGCAGACACAGTAGGCAAGTGTGCTCTTATTACACCTGGTATTTCCAGGACCGGCTAGGGGTTTGTTCTGCTGTAGCAGCATTGTACCCCATTTTTTCCTATGATGTTTCCACACTTAACAGGCAGTGTTCCGAGTTATATGGTGTCTTTTTGTGTGATATAGGCCTTCTCTTAGATATTCTATTCCCATCTGGTGGCTTTTGTTGGGAGCTCAGTTGTAGTTATACTACATCTACTGAGTTTTTGTGACTGTAGGTTTCCCTTATTTAATTGTTGGTAGATTAAAGGGCACTTACTGTTATGTCTATTGGCACCTTAACATGCTTGTAGTCTATGGCCCTTTGTGTGGCCTCGGGCATCTCGCCAGGGAGCTGGGTTTGTGTGGCCTCTAGCTTTCATTATGGTCCTTGGGTTGGGTTAGAGCCCTTGTTTTGGTCCATGGCTTTTTACCATGGTCCTCGGCTCCTGGGTCTGCTGGCCTTTTACAAGGGCCCTTGTTCTGCTGGCCTGTTGCATGAGCCTTTGGCTCATGTGGTCTTTTACCCTTGGCACATTTGTTTGGTTGTCCTTTTACCTGGGTTATTATGGCTGCGGGCCTGTTTTCATGGCCCTTAACTTAGGTGCTTGCTTGCCTTTTACCAGGGTTCTTGGGCTGTTGGCCTTTTCTGTGGCCCCTGGCTAAGGTGGCCGCTAGTTTTTATTATAGTCCTTGTGGCTGTGTCCTAGGGTGCATAGGTCGCCAGGCTGTGGCGGCTGATAGGCATGGTTACTATTCTTGCTGTGGCCCTTGGTGGGCATGTCTGTTTGCCTTGCGGCAATCCTTGGCAGGACAACAGCCATTGGTTTTGTCTTGTCTGCAATCCTTGCCGGTATGGTTCTGGTTACACCAGCAGTAGGCATGATTGACTATTTGGTTGGATCTAGCATGGGTTGTACCATCAGCTGGTGTTTGCTCTGAGTTTCACAGCCCATAGCTAATTTTGTTGCTGATTGGTATTCAGCAGCTGATGTTGATCATATGTTGGCTTACAGCTAACCTTTTCTTCTGCCTTACATGCATTGTTTTTGGTCTTGTATGCCACTGCTTATTATCAATAAGGCTGGCTTGTGGACCAGGGTTTTGCAAGTTCAACAACTGACGTGCTCCGTTGTTGCATGTATGGAAATTGACTTTTGTGTCAGGTGCCAGTGCAGTTGGTTACCTTGTCCCTAAGGGTGGCATTCACAATAGCTGGCTTATTTACTATTGCTTGTGTATTCGAATTCCACTCTGGTTTTTTGCAAACACTTCAGCTGATGGCATCTTGGCCTGCTAGTGTGACAATGGCCTTGCACATCTATGTTGGAATACATAATAGCTGGCTGGTCCACCACTGGTTGCATGTATGGTGGCTGGCTCTCTGCCAGTGGATTGTGCATCATTGCTGGTTGGTACCAGTTTTTGTAGGCTATAAGCTTCTGGCATGCCTGATTTTGGATTGTGATCCCAGCTGTTGGCTGGTTCAGTAGCTTCTATGTATGGTCACAGGTTTGGTTCAGTTTTTGCATAAACTGTAGCATTTTGCAGCTTGAGCTGTAGTGGCCTCGGCTTTTGTGGGTGTTTTCTAGAACTGTAATTGGCTTGGGTCCCATTGCTTGCTTGTGTAGCAGTTGGCTGGGGCAACAGCATAGCTTACTGGTAGATGGCTTTAAGTCACATTGGTTGGTTCAGCAGCTTATCCTTGTGCTGTTGTATACCCAGTTTAGATTTGGTGGTTGGTGGAGCTACTGGGCTGTACCAGCTTGGCTCTACAATTGTTACAATGATATGCTGATTTATGATAACCCAGAGTTGGTGTTCATTTAGTTAAGTCTTCATTAGGTAGTATTAGCATGGAGTTAGTGGATCTTGGACTGATCTCTGGTGTAGAGGTGACTCCAGTCAGCACTGGTTTGAGCTGCTTCCATTAAGATGCAGGACCAGGCTAATGTGGGCCAAGTCTTTTTAGGGCCACTTGCTATTGCTGAGGATCGTGTATTTCTCCAGCACTGGTGATAGATGCATTCAAGTTGTGTTTAGTTTCTGATCTGATTGATTTCCTGGTGGTTTCTAGGGTGTTTTAGTTCTGAGATGGCTATTGCCATCATTCTGGTTTTGTCCTAGGCACCTTTTTTTTGTTTTAACAGTTGCAGGATTTTTGTTCTTCCCCAGGTGGGGTTTTGTCAGATAACCACATTGCAGGTATCCCTCTAGTCACTGAGGGAACCTTTTTAAACAGAATATGTTTATTCTTAATCTGCAATGCTTGATCCTCAAGTACCAGTCTCTGTAATTTTGTGGTTGATTTTGTAGCTCTTGTTAATCGTTTACCATGTCCTAGGACATGTTGTTATTGTGCCTTTTATCTACCCTTTTCAGGAGATATACATTTATCAGCTCCCCTGTTGGATGAATGTGATGCTGGCCTTTTCTCTGGGCCTCCTTAGCATCAGTTTGGTTTTTGCATTATGTTGGTTATTCCCACCCCTTGTTTTCGGGGCATGGCTTGGTAGATCCCATGTGTACTGACATGGAGGGACGTAGAAGAAATAGAGAATTTTACTTACCTACTTGACGTAAATTCCTTTTCTTCTAGTCCCGACATGTCAGTACAGGGTTTCCCATCCCAATTATTTATTTTGGTTACTGTACTGCTATGGCAAAAGTATAACTGTGGTGAGGAGGAGGTCATGTGGTCTTATAGGTCATGATTCATTTTGATTGGCTATGTTATACTGTAGGTCCTACCTCCAGGTCTGGGAGGGGCAATGCCCCATGTGTACTGACATGTCGGGACTAGAAGAAAAGGAATTTACGTCAAGTAGGTAAGTAAATTCTCTATTTCATTACGATTAAGCTATATTAAATGTTTAGTTATGTTATAGTTCCCTTTTAAAAAGACTAATACAAACCATTGCCATTGATCCTTTCTTCTTCCTTATCAAGGTAAGTACTTAATAAAACATTTGAAATTCTGCACCAAAACCTGAGGAGTTGCATTCTATCCTTATAGTACATGAAACACAGAAAAAAATTGCCATTGATCAGTCTAATCTATGTGATGGCGCTGAACAGCTGCTAGAAATACCCTTGTGCCAGTACTCGGTCTAACCCACAATCTGGAGTTGACCAGCTGCTATAAATTTTTGTGCTGGAAATTTTTCTCTTTCTCAAAGTTGACTACAGTGTTTTTGCTTAATACTCAATGGTTCCTGAGACAACCTTCTAACCCACAAATAAAATCTCACAAAAAAACAATCTTTAGGTTGGAAATATGCTGACCTATACCGTCTAGACCTGTGCTTTACATTTAGAAACCACTAAGAATTTAAAGCAGTTGATAATGGAGCTTTTGAGTACTGAACAGATATGAGAGGATTGTTGATTGGAAAAGCAAGTCTAAAGAGGGGGCTGCCTGAGTAAATTAATAATTTGTTTGATTCACAATAGGCACTTGTAAGAAGTTGTTTTCTCTCTGACTATTACCATGTTTTATGGCTACCTGAAAAGCACAGTGTAATGCAAAAAAAAGTACAACTTGGATATCCTTTTCCTCCAGGTATCACATGCCCTTGAACTTACACCCATATAATGACAAGGTCTCTGTTTTCTATTAATAACTCAAGTATAGGGATGGGTGAATTTTTTTTCACCTTGTTTCGCTGTGGAAATGATGCCCATAGACGTGTATGGCGGCGTGCGTCAAAAATATTTCGCTGCACGACAATTTTTTTGCCACCCCATGACTTTAATGGGCATCGGTGATAATTCGCCGTCGGCAAATTTTTGACAAAACGGGTCAAATTTGCCCATCACTAGGGATGGGCGAATTTTTTCGCCTCGTTTCGCCGAAAAAATGACGCCCATAGACTCGTATGGCAGCGTGCGTCAAAAAAAACAAGACACGCGTCAAAACAGTTTCGCCGCGCGACAAAATCTTTTTGACGCCCATAGACTTTAATGGGCGTCTGCGACATTTCGCCGGCGGCGAATTTTTGGCGAAGCGAAACGGGTCAAATTCGCCCATCCCTGCCCATCACTACTCCAGTATAATTATAACACTATATGAGCTGAGCATATAAAGAATGTGTTGTTTCCTCTCTACTTGTTGCCATGCCATGGAAAATTTGTATCAAATATTCTGTACTAAGATCTCCTCCCACTTGTTCACTTTCATAAAAAGAAAAGGAAGACTGTTTAAAAAAAAAAGGCATAAAAGCCCTTTCCACTTCATAGTTTCCCATTATTCCCTCTCCACCAAGCATTTGCAATAACCTATAAATAACGTGAGAGGGGTGAGAAGGTTATAAACAGCAATCTAAAAGCAGTATGACCCTAGTCTTTCTCTCTAGAATGTCTCATCTTTTAAAAATTAAACTGAAATCATCTAAAAAATCCCCATGGGGAGCATAGCAATTATAGAAATTTGCTTGTGTTGTTTTTATATGCAAGTACTACAACTAGGAGAATCTATTAACTGTTACCTTACCTATTTGATGCCGCTCAGATGAAGCAAACATTAATGGGCAAATTTATTAAGGTTTGAATTGTAAATTCGAATTAGAATTTTTGAATATTTTTTGTCAAAACTTTGAATTTAAAAGCACCAACTCTTATGTGAAATTTATCACACCTTGACCATGAAGACAGTTCTAATTCACCACATAAAACCTGCTGAATTAATTTACAAATCAATGGCAGAGGTCCATTGACCCATTTTTAGATGTCAATAGCCTTCCTGATATTCAGGTTTTTTTCAGAGAAAAACTCAAATTAAGTTTCATTTGAATCTGAATCGAGTTTTCAATTCAGTAACATTCCTCGATTTTTAAACGTTTGAGATAACAATCGAGTTTTGAGTACATTCTAATTTATTAGTGTAAAAAAAATTCACATATTTGAAATTCAAGCTTTAATAAATCTGCCCCTAATTTTCCATTTGACAAACATTAGGCAGGTGACTTGGTCATTTTAATGGTCAAAACTGATAGGCTATTTCTACTGTAAGCAAGATTACTGGCGATGCCATCTGTATTTCTCATTTTTATTCCATACAAAGCAACTGTTTTAGTAAACAAACTAAATTAAAAAAATATTTCTTCCTGTGTATAGAGATGAGCAATATACAGCCATGTTGAACTGTATAAATGTTGGAGTTTTTGAGCTTCTGTATTTTCTAACAAAACATTCAGCTGATTCAGATTTAGAAGCGAAGGAAGTATAGCTAATGGAGGAATGTAATAAAAGATCAAAACAATTTGCACAAATAAGAATAAAAATTTGCATCTTGCAATGTAATATTCTTCCTTAAAATGGTATTGCATTGCAATTTTTCATTTTGCTTTGCGAATTTTAACTGTGCGTTGCCCACTTTTTAAGATGTGCTTGAAGGTTTAGTAATCTCTTGGAGCAAACATAACTTTTTCGCATTGGGAATATTTTTTTTGTAACCGACTTTTATTACATTCACCCATAAATGTCTAAGGTCCTAGAAACAAAAAATGACTACTATTATGGTGGAAGAATCCCCCCAACCCCCTTTAAACATTAACTTGTGTGTTTACCCTACCTCCTTTTGTGATCTGCTAAAATATAGGGAATACATTACATATACATCTAACCTTTTGTTTTATTTCAGAAATAAGCAGTAGATGGCAGCATTTAATAATCCCTGGGAACATTTTCTTTTGTCTTGCATTGATTTTGTATAAAGTATTTCAATACACATTTGTTTGACATTACTATTAAACTTTTTGGTTGAGTCTTAATTAATAGTTGGTGTTTTGCATTTTATTTTTCCATATGTAAGTAAAAGTTATCATAAAACCAACTGATTTTCTTTCACTGACAATATTTAATATTGTATAAAATATAGATATACAGTACAGATATGGGACCTGTTATACAGAATGCTCGGGACCTGGGGTTTTCCAGATAACGGATCTTTCTGTAATTTGGGTCTTCGTGCCTTAAGTCTAGTAGAAATTCATGTAAACATTAAAAAACCCAATAGGCTGGTTTTGCTTCCAATAAGAATTAATTGTATTTTAGTTGGGATCAGGTACAAGCTACTGTTTTATTATAACAGAGAAAAAGGAAATCATTTTTAAAAATTTGGATTATTTGGATAAAATAGTCTATGGGAGACAGCCATTCCGTAATTCGGAGATTTCTGGATATCGGGTTTCCGTATAAGGGATCCTACACCTGTACTAGCATAAACATAATATATATATAGAGATATAGAGATATAGAGATATAGAGATATAGAGATATAGAGATATAGAGATATAGAGATATAGAGATATAGAGATATAGAGATATCACAATGAAAGCAATACAATTTTAAGCAGCTTTCTACTATATGTTAATTCAAATATTCCAGTGGTTTTCATTGATTGTTTGCAAGGTAATTTCAGTTGAAAGCAATATTAATTCATCCTTTTTTGTTTTTGGGGTTTGACTTTATAGAACAGAAATAATAGAAGTAAGTTCTCCTTCAGGACATTTAATCAACTGCTTCTGCTTTATTGTTTCAGGAGTCAGAACTAGTAGTGCCAAGAATGCAAACAATCAGACAGATTTTGTTTTAATTGCAATGATGTATAAATAACACTTGAAAATGTTTAATGAATGAAACATGGAAAGCAGCTTATTATAATTACATTATGCAAAAAAAACTTTTTGAGGACCTTTTACACAAATTATCCATGACATGTTTTGGGACTCATGACATATTTGAAAGATAGATGTGGCACATTTGAAAATAATTACAGAACTGTTTGATTGAATTGGAACAAGGATAAAGTAAAAAAAAAAAAAAATACATGACATCCATGAAATGCTAAAATAAGTGCACAAAAGACTGATTTTCTTTTATTGTCTTGTATGCAGGCCTTGCCCTTTCTCTCTTTCTTCTTACGCTCCTCTCATGTATTTCTTACAAAGTGTCAGAGTAGAGTGCCATGCCTTTTGGTTCTTTCCAATTTATACAATGCACCTACTTTTCAAGGATAATTCTATAGTTGTTACTACTGTACTTGTTCTAGTTCATTGTGTTAAAGAATAGTACAGGTATGGGATTTGTTATACAGAATTACTTGAAACCTGGGTTTTTCTGGATAAGTGGTTGTCTCTGAGTTGAGTCTCCATACATTAGGTGTACTAAAAATCATTTAAGCTGAGTTAAACCCAATGGCATTGTTTTGCTTACGATAATTATATATTAGTTGGGATAAAGTACATAGTACTGTTTAATTATTACAGAGAAAATTAAGTTTTTTTTAAAAAAAATTTAATTAACTGATTAAAATAGAGTCTGTGGAAGATGGTCTTCCTGTAATTTTAGAAAGCCTGAATATGTAGAAACTGGTTTCTGGATGATGGATCCCATGCATTTACCATATATTTGCCCAGTTGAATAATAATGGATGTGTCTTGCTCCAATGATCAGCATGATAAGCATTTGTTTGGCTGGGAAAAAAGTGCCAGTGACTGAGCCCCTGCGATGGTACTACTAATCTTCTTAGACATATGCATGATTAGTGTTTCTTTCTGAGAATAGTTAAAAAGATCTTTGCCAGCAGTCAACAAATATAGTGTAGAAAACCTGTAGATTCCTTTGAAGGTCAATGGTAAAAATGTAAATGTTATTCTGAATGGTGCAAGATGTGTATGTTGGGGACAGAGAATAAGCAGTCTGAGATGTGTATTAGACTGCAATAAGCATTCCTAATTTAAAAGACATTTTGTAATCAATAAAAGAAAGGTCAAATAGAAGAGATGCAAAAGTATAACATAATAAGAGAATGAATTAGAATTCTGGTATATCTTATAGGGAATATTATCTTATATGGGAATATTTGAAAAATGGATTTATAAACATTCTAAGGGCAAAAAATAACAATTTAGCTTTTATATGTTGTGTCACAACACAGGGAGGGCTAATGTCAAAACATATTGCTTTATATGTTCTGCCCTCAAATTTGTCAGTCCATCCTTGGAAATTTCCTCTCTGTGAAATATTTATCTTTAGTGAAATTCTGATGGCAGGTCTTACGTAAATAAGGTGTGTAAGTGTATGAAAAACAGTTATACTGTAGGGTACCTTGTAGGGATTCCATGGAAGACCGATTCATACCTATAAAAAATGCATGCCCCACTAAAGGCATTTTGATAATTAAATGTTTCTGATGTTGCAGTGTTACCAGTTATGAGAAATAAGCTGTTCCTTCACAGACAGTATCACACTGTTCCTGGACCCTTGTATTTGCACCCAAATTGTAGAGCTGCCATGTTTGGCCTGGTCACTTCCACTCTAAGGTTCCAAAGTAGTGATCAGCACACATAAAACACACACTGGGGGCGTAAATTTCAACATTTTGGTCACTTATTTGGAGCTCCAATTGCTCCCACATTACCAAATTTATAAGACCTTTAGATAGTCTTTTCATTTAAAGAGGCACATTCTATTTAATGCATAAATGTCAGCTTGCAGCCTGCCTCTTGCATTTTTTATATAGTGTTTCCTTGTCTGAATCACGCTGAGCAGGATGTCAAGGATGATGCGCATGCTTCCTGTGTGACCCACATGTCATTCCTGTTGCCACCATTAGCTTAAGCATTACTAGAATACACAGTTCTAGGGAAAGGAAAGCAGTGCATGCTCCTCAACTAAAGTGTTGGGGTTACTTTTGTCATTTATACCACAATTGCATACAATTGAGTAAAATGGCATAAGTTATACTTTTAGCTGTAGTTTGCCATTTACTCTGTTCTACTTTCAGTATACACCTTGGTGTTATTTTTAAGACTTTGTTTTTATGTTTTATTATTATACAAAGTTACATTTTATTTTTATTACTACTGGAATCACATTTTACCATTGGAGTAATGATGCAATTGAGTTCTGTCTTTAGAGCCCTTGCTCATTGTTGATTACTCTAAGATTTTAAGCTAGCCATACACACAAGATATGCTCATTTGGCAAGGTTGCTAAATGAGTAGATCTCAACCCAATATTGCCTGAGGAGGCAGGGGTAGAGAGTGTTATGTATAATTTCAAAAAATATGTTTTGCTAGTGTAACCCTTTCTTGGCCACCCCCTGTGCTGTAGGTTATACACCATTACCTTCTTACTACTTTCAGGTAGGAATTTACCTCTCATGGCAGTGCCTCCACCTAATGGAATCCGGGAATACACCTGCAGGTGGCTCCATTAGGAAAAACAGTAATCAAACACACCAAGTGCTGTATAACACATAACTTTATATAAGAATAGAAAAGTGAAAAGTAAATATGCAAGTACATATAACTGACCCACTACCCTGGGGGTATTTGCAATCCAATCCTGGCACCTAGTGATGGGCAAATTCCACATTTCGCTTTGCCGTAAAATTCCCCCCAAAAAAATCGGGAAATTTGACCGTTTTCACAAAAAAAAGTAAAAATCGGACGTTTTAATGCAAAAACCATGACATTAGAAGGATTCCGATCAAAAACTGTGAAATTTGAAGGATTTCACTCAAAAATCTTGAAATTTGAAGGTTTTCACCAAAAAATTGTGAAAACCTGAAATTGAGGCCGGCAAATTTTCACCAGCAAATTTTCTCGGGAGATTTGCGAATTTATTCACTGGTGGTGAAACGTGGAGATTTGCCACAAATTTGTGCCAGGCAAATTTATTCGCCCATCACTACTGGCACCGCCTTGCAACATCTTAGACCGAACTTCCCTCCACAATTTTGTCTTATTTTTTTTTTGTCTTATTTCTCAAAAATTTGTTGCAGGAAAAGACTTGATAAAATTGTGGAAAAAATCTTAACATAAAATTTTTTTTAGATGCCTGACTTTTTTCGATCATCACCCGAAAACCACACATTTTTTTTGATTATCGTACAAAATCCAGCTCAGATCATGATATCTTCCAATTGTAAATGTGACATCTACCATTGACTTCTAAATGACCTCGGCAGGTTTAAGATGAAGTATTTTCAGATTCTGACTTTTAGCTGCCTCAGGTAATAATAAATCTTGTAAAACTGAATATTGATAGGCAAATTTACTTACCAGGTGCGGGAAAAATTAGCTGGCATCAAAATATTTTTGACGCCAGCGACAATTAAACGGAGGCCCGTTGACTTTAATGTGAGTCAGTGTCGTGGATTTTTTAAAATTTTTTACGCCCGGAACGGGACAAATTTGCTCATCTCTACTATTGAATTGATTATATGTGAATTGATAAGTCTCAGAGGTTAGATTCATTATACTATAATACAATTATTATTATAGAGTTCTCATCTTATGTCAAATTCCCAGCAAATGTCCTCTGATTAAAATATATAATGCATTGTAATTGCTTTTTAAACATGTCGTGCTGCATGATTTTTGTAGAAGAAATCTTACATGTTGAGGTTTATTCAACAGAGAATATTTTTTTCCTATGTCTGAAGCTGCAGTGATAGGATGCCATTTGAAAATAATATTAAAAATTGCACATATTTATGCTAAGAAGCTGGATGTTCTGCATTGCCATTTTTGTTCATCTTTGGTAATTTTTGTAGTAAATGTTAGGTACTTGGTTTACTATAGTTGAAACTATAAAGGCAATAGAGGTGTATAAAAAGGATATTTCATTTCAATAAATATGAAAGATGGAGGCTTCTTAGTGTGGTCTTGCTACTCTGTATGTTTGAAGTTTATGTGACTCTAAGATCAATACTGTATGTGTGATCCACAGTATTAAATATGAATGGATCCTGCTGTTATGTTTACTTCTTTCTCAAGCATAACACAGAGACATCACACTTTATCAATTCTATGTGTAGCAATGCTTTTGGTTGAAACGTTACCAGTTTGCATTTTACTGCAGGATTTTGGATGAATTATAGAACTATTATGTCATGGATTGCCTCTGCTTTTTTCAAATAATAAGACAACATAATAACAAATAGAGGTGTTTTAGGGTTGGTGGAATGTGTCACATAGATGCATTTCTTGAAATGTTTTTATTTTAAAGAGACCTAGATCATTTCCAGCATTTTTAAAAACCAGCCCAGTGACAGGAGTGGTTCTAGATAATGCTGCCTTCTGCAAACTACAGGTTAAGGATATTCCATATTACAAAAAGACAGGATCATAGAAGGTCACCTAAGGTCACCTAAGAAGAAAAACCAATAATATTACTATTATTAGCACATTTTCATTAAAGACCTATCTTTTATTTAGTCTGTAAAAAAAGTCACACCTGGTCTGATGTATTTTAAGATATACATTTTGTATAACAGATATGGGATCTGTTACCTGGAAATCCATTATCCAGAAAGCTCTAAATTATGGAAAGGTTGTCTCCCATAGACTCCATTATAATCAAATCATTTTTACAAATGATTACCTTTTTCTCTGTAATAAAACAGCAACTTGAACTTGATCCAAACTAAGCTTATTGGGGTTATTTAATGTTTACATGATTTACATGATTTTCTAGTAGACTTAACATATGTAGATCTAAATTACAGAAGATCCGTTATCCGGAAAACCTCCGGTCCCGAGCATTCGGGATAACAGGTCCCATACCTGTATATAACTTCTTTCTAATAATTTTCTGAGACATATGTATATGCTAGAATAGAAGGTGTCTGTAAATTAATATTGTCGTATCCTATTTATAACATTGATGTATTCTGTGCATGGGAATGCCTCCTAGTCATTCAACACATTCGTCCAACCCTGCCAATAGTATATAAACCCTTAAGGCAGTAACATTTTACTTTCCTGTAAATCTTAGAATGTATCAATTCTTCTCTGCGGTATCCACCAAAATGTTGACTCTGCCTTGTTTTCATGATAAATGCAGCTATTTTCTGTTTATCATTGAGACACAGAGGCGACCCTTAGGCTCTAGATACATGATTCAAAAAGCAATTTTATAGCTGAAATGTAATTAATTAAATAAGCAGCATTTTTTTTCAGACAATTACGTCATGCTGTATGTTGTAGAAGCAGCTGAATACAAAGTTGCAATACTCTAATGCACTTGGTGCCCACCTTTCCTTACCAATTGCCCCTTCGGACAAACAGAGTGGGGTTGGCATCTCTATATTTGCAAAACTTGCAAGGTCATCTCTACAGGGGCAACCTTCAGATCTAGTGCTACAGGCAGGATGTTCCACAATAGTGGTTTTTACAACTGTAACACCAGGAATGTGCTGTATCTGTTGGAATGCTCAGTTTGTAATAAGCAATATGTGGGTCGAACTACCCGTTGTTTAAAGGAAAGAATACGGGAACATCTAAGATTGATTGAGAACAAGGATGAGGGGACCCACATGGGTAAACATTTTACTTTATGTTCTAAAAGAGGAGTCCGAGACTTGTTAGTGAAAGTCATCGAACAAGTGAAGTTACCCCTTTTGGGGTGGGGATGCAGAGCGTTCGTTAAATTTGAGAGAGGCGTTCTGGATCCTAAAATTGGAGACTAGGATACCCAGTGGCCTGAATACCAGGCATGACTTGTTATATCTATATTAGCCCGTCAGGGCCATCAACTGAGTTATGTTTAACAAAAGTCCTGCTTTCTCCTCCATCTTCCCCCAATTTCTATCTCATTGTCCCTCATTTTACCTTATCTGATTTATATTGAATTTTTGAGGATTCTCGATTTACATTTTTTCTACATTTTCCTACTCTTTTATACATCTATCTATCTATCTATCTATCTATCTATCTATCTATCTATCTATCTATCTATCTATCTATCTTTGTATGTTTAAATAATTGAAGATCTATATATTTATTTATTTATATTTGAACAAAGGTTTATCCCAGGTAGCCAGTTACTAACTATTAATGAATTATCAGCTACTTATTCTCCAGTATTTTAAGTAAGATTCACACATCTATACAAGGAGTTTTGTTTTGTTTGTTCTGATTACAGAAAGGTTTTATATGAAAACGAGGTTTTTACCTTTGGTTGATTGGTTTTACTACATTAATAAAATATGATTGTTTTAACTGAATTACTATATTGCGCCCAGTAGGGGTCGCTATTCACATTTTGTATATAACCTGTCTGTTTGGATCAGGATGTATGCCTATGATTAAGGGAGTGATTCCCGAAACGCGTAGGGCGTTGGATCCTTGTTTCAAACTGGAATAAAAGCATATTCCATGCACCGGAGTGCCGTCCTTTTCTTTTTGAGGTCTCAGTTTCAGCAGCGGGGACGCTGCGGACAGAGCACCCGCTTGGAGCAGCAAATGGGAGTGTAAACTGGAGCGGTCCCCTTTGATAAAGTTGGCATCTCTATAGGTACACTATTTAATAACCGCATTAGTGTATGATTCATTTACCACAAGTCAATAGTATTTATCAATGCATCCTGCTTACTGAACCCTGCAGCCAAGTTCATGCTTGCACGCTAATTATCAGAGGAGGCTGGGTGGGTGCATTGGCACTTCTTGCAAGTATTTTCAAGATGTTTGCCCCTTAAAAGAGGCAGAATGTCCCTCTCTGCATAAAGGAGGTATGGGAGAAAGGAGGACCGCTGCAATGTACCCTAGTCTGCTTATGACAAGAGTTAAGTAGTGATTTGAACTCTATTCATATTCTACCTGCCAATAGTACACACAAAACTGCCAAGTTCAGTTTTGTATTCTGTATAACAGGTAATCAGACAGCCTGACTTTCAAAACTGCAAAAGGGATTTGTAGAGCTTGACAGAATTAAGTTAAGGGTTTTCACTGACCTCTGCTGTTTAGTTTTCAAATGTGCAAAGAATTAAAGCAGTCCCTTTATGTGCCACCCCAAGATGATGCACGCTCTGGAACTATTTGCAGCTACACACTGTCTCTTTTGGATTATTAAGACAAGTATAGGTAGCTCAGAAGAGGGTTTGTGATAGACCCTGATGCAGGGAATCCTGTTATGATGCACAATTTTAACTCCATTTCATAAACCAAAAGTAAGCATATTTACAGAAACATCACATATGCAAATATAGGTAATTCTCTCACAATGTTTAAGCCACCAAGGGGATAAAAGCTAATTTATTTTTTCAATATGAAGCACATCAGAAGTCTGAACAGTGTAATTATGCTGTGTTTCTGCAACAAATATGGCTAATTTCTTATCAGTGTGAAAGCTTCACCATTTAGTCCTTAATTAATAAGGGTCCTATGGCATTCTTCATGTGGGTTCTATCATGGTTCTAAAACAGGCAATTTTCCTGTGCCAGGGATTGCTGCCCATTCAACTACTGCTGATCCACAAAGGTTAACTTACAGAGTACGTCAAAGCCAACTTATAGTAGATGAAATGTTAGTCTCCTAGTTCTGCAGCTGCAGCAAACTCTTAATGTGCATTTGAGAATCACTACTTTTCACTCTGCTGATGCAGGTGTTATGGCTGAGAGAGCAAGAATTCCCAGCCCTAGTTGAATGGCATCTTTTTTTCTGTGCCGTGCTTCTGCATACAGTTCAGTACAAAGTCTATTCTCACTCAAATTCTAACACATTCTGAAAATGCACAGATTTGAAATATGCTATAGAGTAAAGCTTGTAATGAGTTTAAAAAAACAACAACACTGTATTAATCAGGCGGGAGCTAAAAAAAAGGGTTTGCAATATAAATCTAGCAAACATATTAACCCCTATGCATAAACTTGAAGTAGTGTCTATTCCTCTGCATATCCAGCTGGGAGTGCAGCTGCTTTTTCTGTACCATCTGGGAGTGCCTAATTAGAAACCACCTAGAGTCGATTCTTAAAGAATCTATTAAAGAACATGTTCAACATCAGATGCAGAACTATGTCCCTGAAGACTTAAAGGCACAGCAATATAAAACAAGGATGTGCTGAACAAAGGGACTATTCCATTACAACTAATGCATTATATGTAACCATATAGTCTTTAAAAATAAATATCTGCTATGCTTTGAAATTCAAGAAAGACAAATGTTTGAATGTTAATAGTTCCGAGATATTATTGGTGCAAGGGAAAAGCTATAAAAGTGCAGTGACTGCAAGTTGTGCAGCTCATTGCACATAAGCGTGTATTACCCTGATTAACAGGCATCTCTCATACAAGTGAAATGTTCAGTGATTGTCACATTTTGTGGGATTTAGAAGCACATAAGAAGCAGAAAATCTGTTTTCATTCGTTCAGACTTATTGATATGCATGCAAGTAATTAACAGAAACCTCCTGTTCTGCAGATTTGTTTTCTGATTATACAGCATTTTGTCCTTTCATTACCAAGTTGACTTAACTGTCTGTATGCAGCCTGAAAGAAATGCATCGATGTGCACAATGCAGTACCTTGGCAGCAAATCCTAGCATACGTGGCATTTAGGGAAGTCATTCAATAAGAGCTGGAGAGTCTAAAATAGGATTGAGGACCTCTTACCCTGTATGTGCCCTATAAATACAATCTTCTGCACTGGTGTCCCTGTACCATATAAACACATAATGCACCATGACATAGGGACTCCTCAATTGACCATTCACTTTCAGCCATCCCACTGAACCCCATTGTTACATAGCCAGAAATGGTGTAAAATGCCCACAGCATTTATTCACATTTTATCAAATAAATAGGACCTTGACAGTCTCACCCCAAGACAATATTCAAAGCCAGAATTCCATAAGAGATTGCTACTATGCTCTACCATTTCTCACTTGAGATCAGCACAATTTCATTATATTTACCATTGAGTATTAGGCTGCCTTTACCTACAGAGAAGATGACCCCATATCCGCTACCAACATGAGTTGCATCTCCCATCATGTGAGAAGTTCAGCAGCCCTGCTGAATCTTGAATCTGCAGTGTCCCTATAAAAGGAAATCCAAGCAGGCTGTCACCTAGCACAAGCAGAAGTGGCGTCTGTATCAATCAACCCACCATGCAGTCACAGGAGAGAACCTCCTTCCCCCCTCTTCTAAATTTACCTGTGCAGTACTCAGACAAGGTCCTACCATTCCTGTGACAAAATTTTAAATACATCATCATATATCCACTATTTAGTTATAATAAATAACCCAAATATTGTGGATTTTTTATGAACACTAAAAACTGTGTTCATTCAAATTTGAAAATGAGAAAAAAAAATGAGTTTTAGTAAATAACCCCCCTGATGTTTACATCAGAAAAAAACAGATGGAATTAATAATGGTTACAGTTCCATTAAAGTATATATATAAAAATGTAAACAATGGTGAAAACATAGGGTGAACCATTTATTAAAATGCTTACATGTCATAATGCAGCCTATACAATTTACTATGCCCTATAAATTCCCTCCCTTAATAGCTTATGTTAAGGGCATGTAAAGGCAAAAAAAAATAAAATCCCATTTGTACTTTCTTTAATGAAAAAGAAACTTATCTCCAGTGTACTTTAATTAAAAAATGTGTACCATTTTTTACAAGAAACCTGACTGTATGCAGTGAAATTCTCCCTTCATTTACTGCTGTGGATAGGAATTGTCAGACGGTCCCTAACTGCTCTGCAGGGAAACAATCATACTTATGAACAGCAAGGGGAGCCCCCACCTTCTTAGCCATGCAGAACTCCAGCAGCTTTGATCATTTCCCTGTAGAGCAGTCGCGACTGTGTAGAGATTTGTATTGGATTTTATGTTTGCCTTTATATCCCCTTTACTGTTTCCAACTCCAGCTGCAGGGACAAAGATCAGATAAACTGGGATTCTATTTGGAGGATTATTTTGCTGCAGCCACTGTGGTTCTGCAGAGTTGGAAAAAATTTGTATTAAACAATACAAAAACTATAAAATCCACATTAGATTACATGACAACACAGGACCCAATGCAGTCTGCCTATTCTGATTATTAATCAGTCTTGCTGTATAGGTTTCTGGCAGATATTATTTGACTTGTGCTGTTTTGATCATTTATGATGATCCCTAAGCAGCCCAGACCACACTGAGCATGTGCACAGTCTTTGTCTTGCAAATATGTTTAACAAAGTTACAGGATGGTGACCCCCTGTGGCCAACTTTGAAAGCAGAAATCATTTGTTTGATTAGGCTTGTGGTGCAGCAAGTTCATGTTTATGTTTAGTATACAAAATACATCATTTCTAGCCTTATTCTATTTTAGACTTCCCCTTTAAACCAAGGTACTATCATATCCAGTAGATGTTTTGTCAACAACTAGTTTAGTTTAATCATGTTTTTTTAAAGTGTCATCTTAACTGGTTATTGGAATTATAGCTATTTTTTCCTCTTTTGCCTACTAGTAGCTTCAGAGCCTAATATTGTAATATCAAAGGTCTAATCATGTTTATTCCTGGGTTGCAAATGTCAAATCTGTTATCTCTGTCAACTGTATACATTCATCTGCATTGCCATATATTCAGAAATAATTTAAAAGCAGTACAAATACTGTGCAGAGTTGAAGACAGATGTAGAATATTGGGATAGCTATGTGCATTATATAGGTTTGTAACAACAATGAGTCTTCAGTAATCATATTTGTACATCATTAAGATTTGATACAGGATCTGCTCATACTCATAAATCAATGCATCTGTTATCAGTATAATAGTCCAATACACTGCAGCACACTGTAGAATGAACGATTGCTTAGTAAAGTGAATTTATTGGCTCATAATTTAGAGCAGACCATAAAAATGGCAATGTTTTGGGCCTTACAGGACCCTTTATCAAGCCTGTGAAATCAACTGCTGTTCTGTGTTAAATAGGGTAAAATGTGGGTGGGGAAAAATGTGGGTGGGGAAATTTGTGGGTGGGGAATTGGAGAGTGCTGTGTCAATTAATAAGTTATATTTGTATTAAAAATGTCCCAATTCCGCTCCAATCCATTTCACTTTGGACAAATCCTATGTCCCAATGACTCCAATCCCTTTTTGTAAAATCGACTTTTCAGCCGCATAGTGCCTCTGGATTCCTAATAGTGTCCAAAAATTGTCTTTTTGTGTCCAAATAATTTATATCATGGTATCCTTTCACCACACTTGGAATGTGTCCAAAAATTTCAAATATATACAGTATTTCATTTTAAAAGTGACAAATGTGGACAAAGCAATAAACACAAGTGAAAATGTACTCACAAAAGAAACTAAGTATATCTTTCTCCTCAAGAGGAAACAGTGTATATCTTTTTTTAAAATCAGAGGATCTGAGACGCTTAAAAATTACCTTATTCATACTGCATTCTAGGTTCAGTTCTGTGACCACTCGATTTATGCAGAAGGTAAATTTCAGCACTCAGAATGTTCCGATACATAAGCATTCTTTAGTAACCTTGAAAAAAAGATATACTTAGTTTCTTTTTTGAGTACATTTTCACTTGTGTTTATTGCTTTGTGCACATTTGTCACTTTTAAAATGAAACACTGTATATATTTGAAATTTTTGGACACATTCCAAGTGTGGTGAAAGGATACCATGATATAAATTATTTGGATGCAAAAAGACAATTTTTGGACACTATTTGGAATCCAGAGGCACTATGCGGCTGAAAAGTCGATTTTACAAAAAGGGATTGGAGTCATTGGGACATAGGATTTGTCCAAAGCGAAATGGATTGGAGCGCAATTGGGACATTTTTAATACAAATATAACTAATTGACACAGCTGTTCATTTTAGCACTCTCCAGTTCCCCACCCACGAATTTCCCCACCCACATTTTTCCCCACCCATATTTTACCCTATTTAACACAAAACAGCAGTTGATTTCACAGGCTTGATAAAGGGTCCTGCGAGGCCCGAAATATTGCCATTTTTATTGTCTGCCAGGGGCGGAACTACCGGGGGAGCAGGGGGATGCGAGCGGGCCAGGGCCCGCACCCCCTCAGGGCCCCCTGGCAGTCCACGCGCCGCTTCACATCGCATATTCCCGGGCCAGTTCCGGGTGTACGGAGGGGGGCGGGGGCCCGGCTGCACGTCCTGCGCCAGGGCCCGCCCCCCTCTAGTTCCGTTTCTGTTGTCTGCTCTAAATTATGAGCCAATAAATTCAATTTACTAAGCAATCGTTCATTCTACAGTGTGCTGCAGTGTATTGGACTATTATATTGAACTTTATCCCGTGGCAGGGAGGATTTAACACTGTTTAAGCACCTGGTCCGAAGGGATCCATCACGCAAGGTCAGAACACTCCATTATTGTGTGCATCTGTTATCAGGTCACTCTTTAATTTAGAATCCTCGCTGTCTGAAATCCCTTTAAGATGGTCCTAGATAAACATGGCTCAGACTTAAAGGGGTTGTTCACCTTTGAGATAACTTTTAGTATGATGTAGAGTGTGATATTCTGAGACATTTTGCAATTGGTTTTCATTTTTTATTATTTAAGGTTTTTGGGTTACTTAGCTTTTAATTCAGCAGCTCTTCAATTAGCATTTTAAGCAATCTGGTTGCTAGCATACAAATTACCCTAGCAACTATGCATTGATTCAAACAAGAGACTGGAATTTGAATAGGAGAGGCTTAAATAGAAAGATGAGTAATACAAAGTAGCAATAACAATATATTTGTAGCCTTACATGTAGCATTTGCTTTTTAGAAAGGGTCAGCGCCACCCATTTGAAAGCTGCAAAGAGTCAGAAGAAAAAGGCAAACAATTATAAAGCTATTAAAAATAAATAATGAAAACCAATTGAAAAGTTGCTTAGAATTGATCATTCTATAACATACTAAAAGTTACCTTAAAGGTGAACCACCCCTTTCAGGGAAAGCCATCTCCCAATCTTAAACAAATAATACAAATTATTTAAAATGATTTGATTTTCCCATGTAATAACAAAACAGTACCTTGTGCTTGATACTAACTAAGCTGCATGAATCCATATTGGCAAATAACTTCTATTGAATGTATTTAATGTTTAAATTATCTTTTAGTAGCCTTCAGAAAAACTGTGCACGCTGCACTTTTTTTTCATTCATATTTATTTCATTCCTCAGTTCAAGTTTTCAAGGTTTATGCAGTTAATGGTAACCTTCAACCCACAGAAGGACTTAGTGGGGTTGTTGGTAGCCCTACCATTCTTTTTATGTATTAAACACAACACAACAGAACATTCTAACATTGGATTGAATAGGGCAAGCCACTCCATCTGCTTATGTTTTTATGTGTTTTATGGTGTTAATGATAAAGGTTAAATTCAACATATATTAATAGAAAAAAATATTTCAATAATGTATGCTTTATGAACCCAGCTTTGTAAGTGGTTCTTTTGTTGTACATTGTCTTGCTATTCCTTCTAAACGTAGCTTTTTTTTAACATTAACAGAAAAGTTAACATTCATATGCACTTGTTGGCTCTGTTTAGTGGTCCCACATAATCCAAATGAGATTCAGAACACCTTAATAAATGTGCTTGCTAGTACTTAAAATTCCTTGCAGAGATCTTTACATTTGCAAAAACAGAAGAAGCACACAAACATGCAAAGGCTGAGGAAGGGAAAGTTTTTGCCTTCATCATTTTGTTTCCTTCTCCTCTTTTTTGTAAATTTAAGTTTCTAGCTCTAATACAGGTAAAATAAAATAATCCTGGGGGTGTGGTTATGGTGCAGACCTGGACAGATGCTGATTTCATCTCTCTGCTCCCAGAGGACCCCATTAGCAATATTTACAGCATCCACATTCTTCAATCAGGGACCGTTCAATGCTGGAACTTCCATATAATGACTAGGTGCAATATTCCAGAAATTGACACCCCTGAGGAAAGCCCCACCACCCATTTCTCCAACTCTGCAGATGCCAGACCCTCCCAACACGGTCGATGCTGCAGAATCCTCACCTTGCACATCTCTCCAGACAGAATGGGAATCCAACCACACAGACTTGGACCGATGTACTTCAACAAAGTACTCTGGCGATGTGGTTCTAATTAGACGCTTCAATCAGCTTTTACGACTTCAGCTTGTGTTGGTCACTGAAACAATTCACGATCATTTGACGCAGGAGCTTAAAGAACACTTGCAACAGGACACTTGCGGTGGAAGGCAAAGTGGACAAATTGGTTACTAAAATCTACCACCTATGTTGCTTCAAATGAAATTTCTTTTCTTCTAGTCTAAAGGGGTGGCCTCTGGTATGGTGATCCACTTTATGGATCACCGTGAAACCTGTAACTGCTGCCTTGATCACACATTGCATTAAATTCAGATTGGGAACCCCTTTTAATAGAAGGAGAAGGCGCACACCCTTTTAAATCGAATTACAGGGTGCTAATCCATAGGTGACTCCCCATAAGGGTCTCCATAATGATATACAACTACTGCAGATAATGGATAGCACACCCGATTTGAAAAACCAAAATTAATTTAAAAAAGAAAAAAATATACACAAAGAAAATACACAAATCGAAAATCAAAAATGAGCCCAACGCGTTTCGACCTTAAGGGTCTTCATCAGGGGCACAAAATAAACAAAGAATCAAAAAGGCAGGACACCCTTTTAAGCTGACATTCTCCTACTAAAGTAAGCATCCCTCTTAACATTGCTATCATGGCTCAAATTGGCAAGCTAAGCTTCAGCTTCTCCTAGTTCACTGGCTTCCTATAAAAGTCCTACAGGGAGACCACTATCTCCAATTTGGCATAAGAGCCTCAGGAATAACACCTGGGATGATAATTGAATGCTATTACTGGTATTTATAGTACAGTTCTCATGGAAAGATGCATGGAGAGAGTCCCATCCTTTTAAAAGAGATTTGACGTTGGAAAACAGTGCTCCCCAGGCATTGCAGACTGGCACCAAGCAGTCACAGAAGTGTGCAACAAGGAAAAAATAATACTCACCAGAAAGGGGCTTTTACAGGAAAAATTGGGAAACTGCGAGAAATGGCTTGATGCTGAGATAGGTTATGCCCTAAACCATAGCTAGGGAAGGATTCCAAATGGGAATTGCACTATGTATGTGTAGCGCTATAGTAAACTGACTTGTGCTGGGACAGTTTAGCTGCATTCCTTGGTGGGCTGAGACCACCGATGAGCTCTCTTTCTCAGGGGTAAGCCCTCGCAGCGGGGTGGAGGCAAGGGTGTAGTGTAACTGTAACCTGATATCTGATAGCACAATGATGGGCACCAGTAGTTCTTTAACAGTTGAACCAAGAACAATATTTATTGAACAAGAGCACAGAGATCATTTAGCACATTGATCCACAAAGGAGTATAGAACATACACAGCAGCACAAAGGAAGCATATACTCACAGCACGTATAGGCTGAATCCCCACAGGCTAGGAAATATACAACAGAGAGTAAGTTGACAGCATGTGATGGGTATTGCCCGGTTTTCAGGATATCTTCCAGTGGCAGACTAGGGGAATTCCTGACATCCCTATCTCAACACTTGGTTCCTTACTCTGGGTCAGTAATACCCTGGGATCTTAATCCCTCTAATCTCCTCGGCGGAGCCTTGAGCTGCTCAACTATTTAACCTCTCTATCACTCCTAGAGTGATCTATAAAACGAGTATAGCTATCTAATTACTAGGGCCAAGGCGCCTAGGGTCAGCACTACCCATTCCCTTCCAGCCTGCTTGATTGGGCTAAAGCAATGGACCCAGAGCACATGGTTCCTAAACCTTTTATACTCTGGCACAGTGCCACTAGTGTACACTGTGTGAACTGCAGGGGTTACATAAGCACAAGGTCCCCATAAGGACCCACTGAGGTGTCCATATTACTAGGGATGTGCCTGTCTGTAAAGTGTAAGGGTGTCTAAGATTTTCACATCCCTACATATGCATGCAGTGAATATTGATATACAGTATAAGAGAGCCAGGATAGAATGCATTAAATAATTGCTTTGTAAAGCCTGTCATTCCAAGAAGTGTAATCTAATGCAATACTGTTACAAATAAAAAATTAAAAAAGAGATTTAACCATTTAACCCCCCTATAACTCATATTCCCAAATCAAAAGGTTCCTAATACGTAAACAAACAATTCCATTAATCTTTCACTCATATAAAACCATGCCAATAGTGATGGGTGAATAAATTTGCCAGGCACAAATTCGCAGTAAATTTCTGTGCTTGCCGGTGAAAAATCCGCTGTGACAATAAAATAGTTGCGGGTCAGAATAGTTGCACGCATAAAAATTGTTGCACGTTATATTTTTCGGACACCCTTGACTTTAATGCATTATGACAAAATATTTGCGTGAATAAAAATGGTCTCTTGCGTCAAAATTGTTGCGCATCAAAATTATTTTGACACCCATTGACTTCAATGCTTTTCGAGTATTTTTTGTAAATGCCACAGATTTACATTTATTAGCTCACCCTAGAGCCCATGACATGCTCCAAAAGGAACTTGACTACTACTAAGAGCTCTTCGGAAATTACTAACTCTACCCTATGGGCAGCCCACAAGGCTTATAGTCAAGGGATCCTTGCTCAAATCCAAAATAAAAAAAAAGAGGGAAGCAGAAATAAAAAAGCTAATGGACTTGCTACAACAACTTGAAATTCAATATAAATCTTATAATTATAATAACTCTCTTAGGCGACAGATAAAGAAAATGAAAATATATACATATTTTTTACTGATAAAAAGGAAAATTCAGAAATTATGATGGATCACATAGAAATATTTTCAGATAGCTAATAAGACTAATACAATGCTAGCAATGTGTTTAAATAATAAATACTTGCAATCCCCCTTTATGCAAATCAGAACTACTTCGGGTCTATACAGCTCGCACAGTATTACCAAATTTTTTATTCCCAACAAAAAGATCCTCCACAGAGAGAATTTGATGGGTTCCTCAATACATTAAATTTATAACACAAACCAAATAAATCCCCAGGACCAGATGGTCTAACAAGCATATATTAAATGGCCTGGCCCCAAAACTAATACAGTGGCTTCATGCTATGTTGAACAACATTATGCAATGGATCTATAAATTTGGTCTGGAAGCCCTTTCGGCACAGATTGCAATTATACCAAAACATTAAAATTTTTGCCCAACTTCAGTCATGTGAAACAAGGTTAAACAAGTTTCTCCATACTTTGATACATAGAGACCAATCAGGGTTTATATCGGCAAATAACAGATAGTATCTATTTACAGGGCACTTAATCAATATAGCAAAAACCTCAAATACTGCATCCATGCTATTATCTATAGGCCTGGAGAAAGTATTTGATTCTATATCCTGGAAATGTGTTTGATGTTCTTAGCAAATATGGTGTTCCCTCTCCATTTCTTAATGCTTTGTATGATTATCACATAAGCATGGGTTGATCATATGGGCTTCACATTATCAAGGTTTACAATAGGGTGCCCTTTGTCCCCTCTGCTGTTTTCCAAAGCCATGGACCCACTTGCCATTGCCATAAGGAGACATGAAAATATCTCAGGAGTTAAGGTTGGGCAAACTGATTACCATTGCTATATGCAGATGATATACTAACCCTTATGCACCCAAATTACCTCTATTCCTCACCTTTATTATACCTTCATGAGTTTGCCACCCTGTTGGCCCTGAAAGATAACTCCTCTAAAGCGGAGGCATTAAACATAAAGATACCAAAGCATATTGTGAAATTACTAGAAATTAATTTCCATTTCAAATGGCAACCCAAATGCATTAAGTACCTTGGAGTAAATCTATTCCCTAATTAGCCTTAGCTTCTGTTAATTACAAACGGATTTTCCAAAAAATATTAAGTATGATATCATACTAGCAAATTAAAATTATCCTGGCTAGGTAGAATGAATGCTCTTAAAATGTCGGCTGTCCCTCACCTGATCTGTTTAGGCAATTTCCTATTACTCCACCAGATGGTATGCTAAAACATTTACAAAAAGCCTTTAATAAATTTGCGTGGGATAATAAGAGAGCTTAGCTTAAAGGGGATGTTCACCTTAGAACGTATTCTACATTTGAATACCCCCGGTGAGAAAAACATTTTTTGCAAATCATCATCTCTATTATTTTAAATGTTCAGGTTCGAAGCTACAGATCCGATAACCCACGGATCAGCCCTGCTAAAGTTTATAAGATTGGCTGGCAAGATTTGGTCAATGGGATTAGTGAAATACAAATGAAGCAGGCGAGGGGAAGCATGCACAGTAAGCAGATCAGTGCCAACTTCCTGTATGGGCAGCCTGGATCCACATCTTATATGGTCTGTAGCTTCAAAACTATCCATTTAAAATAATAAAGATCAATTACAAAAATGTTTCTTTGACTGTGGCTATTCAAATTTACACTTTATGTTCTGAAGGTGAACCACCCCTTTAACTTTTCTACCACATCTAGGAGCAGGTACAAAGGAGGTTTAGGTATACCAAACCTTTATTAGTATTACAGTATATAGCAGCTCAACTTAATGAACGTGTAGCATGGCATAGAGGTGACAAAGCCCCACTGTGGCCAACTATTGAACAGGATTCTTTGAATAATAGACATGTACGAAATTTGCTCTGGTCCAAGGATGAACCCAATATTAACACATTCCCTTAAGATATGGTGCAGATATGGACTTGTATATAAGTTAGTTTCTCCATCTAACTAGCTGCTAGCTTGTTTGAGTTTGTTCCTGAGCTTTCTCGTTGTATTGTAGAAACAACTAAAACCACAATTTATTCCTTCACAAAACCGACATCTCTGCTCTCAGAGCAACAACTACAAGACCAGTATACAATATACCTTAGCAGGAAATATTCAGATATTTACAGACAACATTATATTAAATCATTGTGGAAGGAGAGCACCCACATCCAACTCAACATCAATCTCAAAAATGTGCAGTTTTGATCCTACATGACCACATGGCTCATCTAATCCCAATAAAGGACTTGAACTATGTCCAATGATGTGAACAAGAGTCTCTAATAGACATTATTAGAGACTCCAATAAGTTTGGTAAAATGGTACCTGTCCTCATCATGTTTTAGAAACTATGGTCAGCTGGGATCTTTCCTACATACTGTATATGGTGATAGTGCCTAAAAGCTATTTAATATAAGCTTTAATCTCCAACGTTACTGGTCTCTCATTAAAAAAGGACCCAGCAGAGGGCCACTTAAACATGTGACTGGAGGGAACAAAGCAGTATGAGCCTATTGGAAGGATTTGTATGGTGGTTTCCATTTAAGGGTTTTTTTTGTAACTTACAGTAGATCACTATATCATAAGTCTAAATAAATTACAATTATTTGCTTGTAATTGAGTTTCTGGGAAATGGCCTTTCTGTAATTTGGAGCTTTCTAGATATTGGTTTTAAAGATCTCTCATACCTGTAGATCAGTTTTTTTAACCAGCCTCAAATCATATAATGTACAGTCATGAAATGAATTACAGAATAATAATGCTATTGTGTATACTAATGGTATGGAGCTTATCTCTACTATATTTCAAGTCAGATTTTCATTTTACTATGACAAATATATGTTCATAGACATTATTTTGTATTCTGTGCTATCATTCATACCAATATGTATATCTTTCATGTAGCACATTTCAACTGACATCTCAGATGTTCCACATATCACTACTTGCATTTTAACATGCTGTGCTTTATTATGCTAATCAGTTACATGGCTACATATCAGTTTAACTTTGCTTATTAACGTATCCACAGCAGAGATTTATGACTGCTGCTTTTTTTGACATTGAATGTATCTGTTCTGCATTCATTCTGAAAGAATACTGTATTCTATGAGTTAAGGTCCTCGCAGACAAGTGTTAGTTATTCACTTACACAGTACTTATGCATTCAAGTACAATTACTGACAAAGCCTTTGCGTGTTAATTTGTGTTTATTGTATAATGTTCCTTTAAGTGTTTTATTGCTTTCATTGCAAACTTGGTGTCCAAAAGCATTATAAAAAACATAGATTTAGCAGGCAAAATGTTATACTTTATTTTACTAGGCCACTATCAAGTAATTTTAAAGACACACATTTGCACAGGACTCACCTGCACTTAAAATTTTCCTTTTTTTTGATGAATAGTGTGTGGCCTTGATTTAAAATAAACATTGTCCCAACTTAATGCTAATACCAGTCACATAGGAAAAAGGAAGAACAGTCACAAATGTATTTGTATTCAGAGTTGCGAATTACAGTTCATTTTTGACATCAACATGGTATAGAACACTGCACAATGATAAGCAATTGAAGCCTGACTATAATTATACAGCTTAAATTGAATACTAATACATTACCTGATAGTCAATAACATTGTGTTGCTTGAACAAGTAACAAAAGCTTGGGGGGAAGAGGAGGTCAGAGAATACAGTATTATCTCTAGGTCTATGGGTAGAGGTTATATAATGGTTCCAGCTTCCTTGTATCTTTTACTCTACGTACTGTATTATACCTATTAACTTAGGGGGTACGGGCTTTTCCACTGGGAGGTGACTGTTAACCTAGATGCTGTTAGAATAAATTCCTTAGTCTCTGTTCTGAAGCAGTGTTATCTGGGATAGGTTTGCCCACTAATGTTGTGTTTATATCTAAGTTGATTTCTCTAAGTACGATTCGGAGAGCATGTCTTCTACATCTTTCCATAACGCTGTAATTATAGGGCATTCCCACATTATGTGTTGCAAGGTTCCCCTAAGACCACAATTATAGATGCTCTCTTTCTGTCTGACATATGTTGCACTTTTATTTGTGTTTTTCCAGATCTCTGTCCATTCTTTCATTGGGAGGGTTGTGATAGTGATCTCTTCCCATTTTAACCTGCATGGGTGCTTGGCGAAGGGGTCCTCTGGTAAGGTCATGATAGTTCTATACAATGTACAGTAGAGATCAACGCTCTTTGAGGTATCTCGAACAATGTAAGGGGGGAGTGTTTGGGTCTTTGAGAGAAAACATTTGGGTGTAATGGTAAATTTGCACTAATAGAGACATACATATGACCTGTATATACCCACCATATTTAAATTGATGTCAGCTTAAGTATTATAATTATGTTTTGCCAGGAAGAAAGTAACGCTAGAGAAAATGTTATATATTAGCTGAGATGATACTATAGCAATGACAAAACCACTATGGCTGTCACCACAGAGGTGGCACGAAAGAGCACTGATACAGTTCTGGACAGGGTGGAGCATTAGGATGCAATGTGGTAAAGGGGTATATTTTATAGGAAAAAAGATGAAGGGAGAAAACAGCACAAAGTGTCACTGTTTTGGTTTATTGAGCCAATGAGAAACACCACATTAACTGTAGAAGGGGAAAGGATAAGGGACAACAAACCCCTCAAATACAGGTATCAGATACAATTGGCACTACACATATTTTTGCATTCTCCCTCAAGTTGTGCAGAAAAATTGGAGTACAGTGAGATACTCCTATCCTGATATTGAGGAGTTTCAACAACCACATTTAATTTCCTACTGTAGAGGGAGAACCCTGGGTAGTCGGTTACTGCATTCTGATACCTGGAGCCTGCTACATACTGTACATTGGGACTAGATACAGAGTATATTTCCATGTATATCTTGTAACCAATGTTGTTTTGTAAAGTAAGGGGGAGTCTTTGTACACCCTGGCACAGATGAGGGTGTAACAGTGAGATACAGTACTAAGAAAAGGTGAGTGTTTGCTTCACCTGTGTTACTCTGAGAAAGGCTAGGGTACCAGCTGAAACATCAGTCTCCTGTTATTAAAATTCACAGCAGTCATAAGGCCTGCAAGTGCGACTCTTCCGCTACATTTATTCACAATTCAGTCTTCAAAGTTTGTGCACCCAGGCGCATATGGACTTCTGTTACGTGAGTGCCAGTTGTTATCAAAGTGCATATACAAACACAAAATTACCTTTTACACCTCCAGTGGCATGAAACGGCAGAAGTGACATCATTAAATATAACAATTGGCAATGCAAAGTGTCTATCGTAACAAAATTTAAAAAAACACACATAAAGCTCAAAAAATAATAAAACAAAACACCAGAAAATAATGAGAGTTCAAACAGGTGAATGATTATGAAGATTAAAGTAATATAACATAAGCATATAAAAAAATTAAACTAAAATAACATACTCTTGCGGATCATTAAATCAGCGTTAAAAACAAATGTATCATTTGCGCTTTCTCTCTATGTGGTGGATTTTATACACAAAAGTATTGACATGATGGCTTTCTTTCCCGCCACTGGGGTTTAAAAGGTCATTTTGTGTTTGTACAGTATATGCACTTTGATAAAAGTCAGATTTCTGACCAAAATCATCTATCTCTCTCCAAAATCATCTATCTCTCTATCTCTCTATCTCTCTATCTCTCTATCTCTCTATCTCTCTATCGATATAGGAGATATATCCTTGATGGCAGGTACACTATATATCCCCTTTCTTCAGTGGCGTAACTAGATATTACTAGCCCTACAGCAAATTATTTTTCAGGCCCCCAAAATGTTTAGAGGTTGACTTGTTTCTCCAATATTTATTGAAATTGTATATGAATTAGGGCCTCATGGGGCCCCTATACCTCCTGGGCCCCCCTGCAGCCGCAGGGTCTGCTTCCTCTATAGTTACGCCCCTGCCTTTCTTTAGGGTTTCTTTAACCATCCCCTTAAGTGCCACCCCTTTAAGAGTCACCACAGGGTTAAGCAAGCAGAGGCGTGGGCTGGACATCCAAGGGGTGTTAAAAAAATGAGCAGCAGGTGAGAGAGTAGGAGTTTCAGTAACTTGCTGTTCACTAGGAAAAGATCCTATCTAAAAGACCAGATTGTTCACACCTTGTAGACTGGACATTGTATTTTTGCTGAAGCAGTGGCGGCACCCGGGCCCCACATCACATAGTTACATTACTGTGCTGAAGTGAACTATTTCTATTTTGGACTTGTATTGCTTAAGTCAAGCCTGTTTTTCTGTTACCGTTGGTTACTGCTGGAAGCATTTTGATTTCCAAATAAACGGTTTGTATTTCCTGGCCAACATTTAAGGTGCAAATCTCAGTGTGATTCCCCCACACTTTATCTCTATATATATATATATATATATATATATATATATCTCTATATATATATATATATATATATCTATATATATATATATATATATATATATATATATATATATATATATATATATATATATATATATATATATATATATATATATATATATATATATATATATATATATATATCATATCACCTGTCTACACACCAACAAATTAATACAGTGATTGTATTTACTGTTATTACTTTATATAGTAATTACTTTATATAGTGAATAAAGTACCTCGTTTTGTAACATATATAGTTATAATAGAAAAAGCAATGAATATCCTGTAAATTATATCCTTATAAACAGCTCTTCGTGATGCAATTTTTAACTTAAACTTTTGTATTATAATGAATAAAATACCCCTTGTTGGAAAATATGAGGATATTAGAAGTAACCTCGGAGTTCCATGACCTGCATAAAAGCTACTTGGTGACCTATAGAATCCTTGTATTTTACAACAGGAGGTACTTTATTCACTATATAAGCAGTGACACTACATATACCGCAGGCACACTGATTAAAGCAGAAAGACAAAGCCAGAAAGAAAGATAGTTACTAGGTTCTGAGCTCCATGGCACATTGTATACTCTAATTACCAATATCAAAACAGATTTTTGATGAATCTTGATTGCTTTAAAATCTTCATTAGGGATGGGCGAATTTTTTCGCCTTGTTTCGCCAAAAAAATTATGCCCATAGACTTGTATGGCGTTGTGCGTCAAAATAAAAAGATGCGCATCACAAAAAATTTGCAGCGTGAATTTTTGACGCCCATAGACTTTAATGGGCGTTGGCGACATTTTGCCGGCGGCTAATTTTTGACGAAACGGGTCAAATTCGCCCATCCCTAATCTTCATCATATATTCTTATTTTAAAACATGCAAAAGCAATACAACTTCTATTTTATATTGGTGCATATATATAATGTTAATTTATTAATTGGTTTTTAAAAAATGTGTTGAAACCGATTACATTTTTTGTTCACTCCATGTAGTAATTACAATTAATTAACCTTAATTAGCATCCATGCTATTAACAATGCATGTTGGTTTAGCTAATAATAAGTGTTGTGTTGAAAAATGTCATTCCTTTGCTTTTAAGCCAGAAATATAAATAGATTTAGAAGTGTGGAAAATAGCTGAGCAGCTGGAATGTACCTTAAAAGAAAAATGATGTTCATAGATATTCAATGAGCTGTAAAACCATATTTTTAAATAACACATATCTGATGTCTGTGGCAATTCGGTAAGAAAACCATTAATATGACTAAAATATGGTTAATGTTTAGAAACATGATGGTAGAAAGATAATGTAATGACCTTCTCAAAAATGCATTAAATATCCATCAGTTTAACTTTTGAGCGTAAGGGAATTCAGTCAAAAATCTCTTCTATTCTCGTGCAATCTTTACATAAAAAGGAAATTGTAAGACAGCTACAGTAAATCAACAAAGAGTGGTTCACATCTTACTTTACTCATATTTACACCCATTAAGACTTTAAAGCTAGTTTTTATCTTGTTAAAGGGGTTGTTCACATTCTAAACACTTTTTTTCAATTCAGTTGTTTTCAGATTGTCCACCATCAGATTGTTCAGTTGTTTTCCATGTTTTATTTTTTACAGTTTTACCAAAATTTGAGCTTAGATTTCTTGTCTCTAGTGTCTCTCTCTGGCAGTTCGGTGATCCATGAGCATTCTCAAATTGCAATTTGCTACATTTAGTTGATAAATTTCTCAGCAGCATCTGTGGAATTATAGCAACTACAGTATAAACCCTATATTAAATTTTCGCGGATTTTACATTGTTTTTCCACCGTCCTTTAATGTTCTAATGCAATTCGATAGGAGCATTTCCCAGGTTTTACGTTTTGTTTTCCTGGATTTTAAGTCACTTTATCACCCTTCTCCCTTGCTAATTTCTCTTTTTCTTAAGCAAAACCCCTTTTACTTGTGACATGCTTCGCATTCTGCAGGGACTGTGAGCAGCAAAAGGAAGCAGCAGCTGTGCTTGAAAAGAAGGGAGTGGGGCAGGCAGGACACGAGTGTTAGAAGCAATCCGGAGAGGTCATTTGTATGGATCTGTCCCATTTAGCTTCAGTGAAAAAATTGGCGAACCGGTGAAAAAATTATCGGAATGGCGAAAAACGTGCAAATCGCATTGAAGTCAATGGGCGTCAAAATAATTTTGATGCGAGCGACAATTTTTATACGTGCAACTATTTTGTCCTATTTTGTCACTTCACCAGTAGAACATGTGCCAGGATCTAGAGGGGCAGCCAACAGGAAAGGAAATAATTGCTACCTGACTTCCTTGCTAAACCACAAAAATGGAAAACTAAAAATCATCCTGCCACTTGTCTTTATTATGGTCCATTTTCTTGTTTCGGCTCTTTACTTCCTGTAAATCTGAAAGCCAGCAAGAAAAAGGCCAGTATAATCTGTCATGTTATGAATATATAAAAAAGGGGTTAAGTTGCCCATATGCCTGAAGTTCTTTGTCTGATATGGCCACACAATCAGATCATAATGGGCGCAAATGTAGACAGTTAGGAGAGGTCCGCAAGCCAATGAAATTCTTATGCCAATGGATTTTTTAAACCTGTCTGATAGGTACCAGGCCAATTTTCAGCTATCTATTGTGGAGAGACTCAAAGATTACAAATCATGAAAAGTCTGCATATGTTTTAAATTGGTGTATACTGCAAAGTTGCTTGGAATTGTGTTTTTTTTTGTTTATTTTATTGTGAAGTGCACAACATGTTTTGGATCAAAGATCCTTCATCAGGTACATATAGTAAAATATAAAATATGCACCTGATGAAGGATGCAAAATATATTGAGCACATCATAATAGAAAAGATGACTTGCACAATTTAAGCAGAGCTTCACACACTCATTTATATGCAGTTGGGCAGCTTACCCCATTTATTGTTTTATCAATGAATTGATGCTATATCATGTATGTTTTCAAAGACTGGACTTTGGGCTCAAATAGCAAATAGCTCACTTTATCCCAACATGTCACTCCATCAAATGGACTATTAAAATAAATATTTTAAAAAAAAAAAATACTGTGACACTTTGTTGGCATGATTCATCCCTACAGTGTTGTGAACTATTTGACAGAAAATGATAAATCAATACAAGCACGCAGATGTATAGAATAGCATTTATCTGGCATTATTCTTGAACTTTATATATGAAGTTTTTTAAACCCAGCTTTAGTTCAACTGACTTTTTTTAATCAATATTACTGTGGGTATTGGAGGAAACAATTGGGACAAATGGTAATAAAACTAAATGGCTCAAAAATGTGGAGAAGCTAAAACATGGGTCACAGATAAGAGCTCTCCACAGAATCCTTCACTTCTGAAAATCCTTTATTATTAATTTATACAGAATCATATTTTAGAATTATTACATTGTCATGAATTTGGAAGTAAATGCACACTAATAGACTGTACATTTATAAAATGTGAATTATTACTTGTCATCAGACTATAAAATGATAGTTATGTAAAAATTACATTGTATATTACTTTTATCTCTTGGGGTTTATGAAAGCACTTCTGCATAACACTGTCTGTTACCATTTTATAGCTTTTAGACTCTTCCTTGTGTATTTAAAATATTTGTTCACAAATTTTATGATATGGACAGTATTGAGTTTTAAAAACTATATACAATTATATAACTTCATCACATTTTCAATTCTAGGAAATAAAGTTGAGGTTACAACTTCCACTGGCTTTGTGAATTACATTTTATTGAGTAACACCCCTGATTTTTCCCCTGAATACCATTTGAGCACTTAACCCTTTCCCTGCCAGCCGTTTTGTCCTAGATGCGAACATCTACTGCCAAGCAGTTTTTAGATATTTTGCACTCTTTCACTTTAAGGGCCTTTCCTGGGGTGGTCTTTTAGTTAACCCAGGAAAACAATATATTGTTTTTTTCAGGACAACCTGAACTTTCACAATATGCAAGAATTTTTGTGTAATTCTACTTCTCTAAAAAAATATTGGATTCTAAGTGTCAAATAAAATGAAAAAAATCATGTTGCACGAAGAACAATCACATATATCAGAAACATCATTCATTTTACGTATGAGAACACAGCTGATTTAGAAAGGTCTATGTCTCCTGAACGCGACAATACCAAATATATATAGTTTTATGGAGATTTCTCACTTGTATAGCTCAAAATCTACAAGCAGTACACAACCAAATTTCCAAAGCAACACTCCCCAAACGGCATACTTTTGATTTCAAGGCCAAACATTCCACTAACAGTAGGTTTACCCAAGAAAACTACCCATTACTAGAAAGAACAGATTCTGGTGAATCAAAAATGGGTAGAAATATCTTTGTACTCCAAACCACCAAGTTGCAATTGTTTCCTAAAGTTATAGTGTTTTATAGAAATTGGTGAATTTTTTGAAAAATGACCTCAAAGCTTCCACTCTACAGCAACATATCTCCCACACATCATTAGGTATCAATGTAAAACACCCCAAATATAAAATCCTGGGTCCACTGAACAGTTTGATGCCCAATATGAATAGATGTACCCAAGCACGTGGCATAGGAGGCCCCAAAAGGAAGACCCCCCGTTTGTTCTGTAATTTCAGATACTGCAAAATCAACACATTTACATCGTTTTGGGGGGCGGCAAAGGTAGAAAACAGTACGTTCACCCCAGAAAACCATATATTTTCGGAAAGTACACATTCCCCTGAATCTAAATTGGGTATGCATGTCTTTGTACTCCAAAGTACCAAGCCGCAAATCATTCCTAAATTTGGTGATTTAGGTGACATTTCCAAAAATCACCTCAAAATATCTACTCTGCAGCTTCGTATTACCCACATACTTTTAGGTATCAAGACAAATCACCCCAAATATGAAAGCCTAGGGTCCTCTGAACAGTTTGATGCCCAATATGTATAGGTGTACCCAAGCATGTGGCATATAGGGGCCCTAAAAGGAAGACCCCCATATAGTCTGACATTTCAGGTACTGCAAAATCAACACATTTACATTGTTTTGGGGGGGCAAAAGTAGAAAACAGTAAGTTCACCCCAGAAAACCATATATTTTCGGAAAGTACACATTACCACGAATTCAAATTGGGTATGCATGTCTTTCTACGCCAAAGTACCAAGCCGCAAATCATTCCTAAATTTGGTGATTTTGGTGACATTTCCAAAAATCACCTCAAAATATCTACCCTGCAGCATCGTTTTACCCACATACTTTTAGGTATCAAGAGAAATCACCCCAAATATGAAAGCCTAGGGTCCTCTGAACAGTTTGATGCCCAATATGTATAGGTGTACCCAAGCACGTGGCATACAGGGGCCCCAAAAGGAAGACCCCCATATAGTCTGTCATTTCAGGTACTGCAAAATCAACACATTTACATCGTTAGGGGGGGGGCAAAAGTAGAAAACAGTAAGTTCACCCCAGAAAACCATATATTTTCGGAAAGTACACATTCCAACGAATCCAAATTGGGTATGCATGTCTTTCTACGCCAAAGTACCAAGCCGCAAACCATTCCTAAATTTGGTGCTTTAGGTGACATTTCCAAAAATCACCTCAAAATATCTACCCTGCAGCATCGTATTACCCACATACTTTTAGGTATCAAGACAAATCACCCCAAATATGAAAGCCTAGGGTCCTCTGAACAGTTTGATGCCCGATATGTATAGGTGTACCCAAGCACGTGGCATACAGGGGCCCCAAAAGGAAGACCCCCATATAGTCTGTCATTTCAGGTACTGAAAAATCAACACATTTACATCGATTTGGGGGGGGCAAAAGTAGAAAACAGTAAGTTCACCCCAGAAAACCATATATTTTCGGAAAGTACACATTCCAACGAATCCAAATTGGGTATGCATGTCTTTCTACGCCAAAGTACCAAGCCGCAAATCATTCCTAAATTTGGTGATTTAGGTGACATTTCCAAAAATCACCTCAAAATATCTACCCTGCAGCATCGTATTACACACATACTTTTAGGTATCAAGACAAATCACCCCAAATATGAAAGCCTAGGGTCCTCTGAACAGTTTGATGCCCAATATGTATAGGTGTACCCAAGCATGTGGCATATAGGGGCCCTAAAATGAAGACCCCCATACAGATGAAGCCACTTGGATTTGTGAGTTAAATGCGTCATGACTCAGAGTTAATTGAATAAACTGTGCTATCTAAAGTCATCTTAACTCATTTAATGCATTTAACCTTTTCATTAGCATACCAAAGCACCATTGTTCACAATGGTGAATGCTTTTATTAGATGGGATGTTGTGACGCAGTTTTCTGTGTTAAATGAGATAAATGGGATATCTGTGTTTAGTTATTCTGTGTCAAACAGACAAACCAAAGTGGCTGCATCTGTATAGTCTGTCATTTCAGGTACTGCAAAATCAACACATTTACATCGATTTGGGGGGGGCAAAAGTAGAAAACAGTAAGTTCACCCCAGAAAACCATATATTTTCGGAAAGTACACATTCCAACGAATCCAAATTGGGTATGCATGTCTTTCTACGCCAAAGTACCAAGCCGCAAACCATTCCTAAATTTGGTGCTTTAGGTGACATTTCCAAAAATCACCTCAAAATATCTACCCTGCAGCATCGTATTACCCACATACTTTTAGGTATCAAGACAAATCACCCCAAATATGAAAGCCTAGGGTCCTCTGAACAGTTTGATGCCCGATATGTATAGGTGTACCCAAGCACGTGGCATACAGGGGCCCCAAAAGGAAGACCCCCATATAGTCTGTCATTTCAGGTACTGCAAAATCAACACATTTACATCGATTTGGGGGGGGCAAAAGTAGAAAACAGTAAGTTCACCCCAGAAAACCATATATTTTCGGAAAGTACACATTCCAACGAATCCAAATTGGGTATGCATGTCTTTCTACGCCAAAGTACCAAGCCGCAAATCATTCCTAAATTTGGTGATTTAGGTGACATTTCCAAAAATCACCTCAAAATATCTACCCTGCAGCATCGTATTACACACATACTTTTAGGTATCAAGACAAATCACCCCAAATATGAAAGCCTAGGGTCCTCTGAACAGTTTGATGCCCGATATGTATAGGTGTACCCAAGCACGTGGCATACAGGGGCCCCAAAAGGAAGACCCCCATATAGTCTGTCATTTCAGGTACTGCAAAATCAACACATTTACATCGATTTGGGGGGGGCAAAAGTAGAAAACAGTAAGTTCACCCCAGAAAACCATATATTTTCGGAAAGTACACATTCCAACGAATCCAAATTGGGTATGCATGTCTTTCTACGCCAAAGTACCAAGCCGCAAATCATTCCTAAATTTGGTGATTTAGGTGACATTTCCAAAAATCACCTCAAAATATCTACCCTGCAGCATCGTATTACACACATACTTTTAGGTATCAAGACAAATCACCCCAAATATGAAAGCCTAGGGTCCTCTGAACAGTTTGATGCCCGATATGTATAGGTGTACCCAAGCACGTGGCATATAGGGGCCCTAAAATGAAGACCCCCCCTTGTATGTTCTGTCATTTCAGGTACTGCAAAATCAACACATTTACATCGTTTTTGGGGGGGCAAAGGTAGAAAAAAGTAAGTTCACCCCAGAAAACCATATATTTTCGGAAAGTACACATCACGAATCTAAATTGGGTATGCATGTCTTTCTACTACAAAGTACCAAGCCGCAAACCATTCCTAAATTTGGTGATTTTGGGGACATTTCCAAAAATGACTTCAAAATTTCGACCCTGCAGCATCGTATTACCCACATACTTTTAGGTATCAAGACAAATCACCCCAAATATGAAAGCCTGGGGTCCTCTGAACAGTTTGATGCCCAATATGTATAGGTGTACCCAAGCACGTGGCGTATAGGGGCCCCAAAACGAAGACCCCCATATGGTCTGTCATTTCAGGTACTGCAAAATCAACACATTTACATTGTTTTGAGGGGGGCAAATGTAGAAAAAAGTAAGTTCACCCCAGAAAACCATATATTTTCGGAAAGTACACATTCCCACGGATCTAAATTGGGTATGCATGTCTTTGTACTCCAAAGTACCAAGCCGCAAACCATTCCTAAATTTGGTGATTTTGGGGACATTTCCAAAAATGACTTCAAAATTTCGACCCTGCAGCATCGTATTACCCACATACTTTTAGGTATCAAGACAAATCACCCCAAATATGAAAGCCTGGGGTCCTCTGAACAGTTTGATGCCCAATATGTATAGGTGTACCCAAGCACGTGGCGTATAGGGGCCCCAAAACAAAGACCCCCATATGGTCTGTCATTTCAGGTACTGCAAAATCAACACATTTACATTGTTTTGGGGGGGGCAAAGGTAGAAAAAAGTGCGTTCACCCCATAAAATCATATATTTTTGGAAAGTACACATTCCTGCGAATCCAAATTGGGTATGCATGTCTTTGTACTCCAAAGTACCAAGTCGCAAGCCTTTCCTAAATTTGGCGATAAAAGCAACTGTTTTTACATTTCTGAAAATCGCCTAAAAATATTGCAATTGGCCGCATTTATCTCACCCAATATCTTACATACAATTGTAAAACACCATAAATATTGATGCCAAGGGTCTACTGAACAGTTTGATGCCCAATATGCATAGATATACCAAGGCAGCTGGCATGTGCGGACCCCAAATAAAAATAGTGAATATGAGTTTTCTCCGCTGCCGATTCGCCTTCTGTGAACATAGACCCTTGACTTCATATTATTTGCCTCAAGACCCTCCTAACAGCAATGACCCCCCAAAACCATACATTTTTGGAAAGTACACATTCTGCCGATTCCAACAAAGATAACGACGTCTTTCTACACGAAACTACCAAACTGCAAAGCTTTTCTAAACATATAGGTTTTTACAACATTTCTGAAAATCGCCTAAAAATGTTGCAGTTTGCCGCATTTATCGGACACAATGTTTTACGTACAAAGAAAAATCTCTCTAAATATGGACGTCAGAGGTCTAATAAATAGTTTGATGCCCAATATGTATAGATTTACCAAAGTATGTGTTGTGTATGGACCCCAAATGAAAAACGTGCCTATGAATTTTCACGCTAGCCAACTAAGCTGCAGAAAAGAGAACCCTAACTGTACGTTATGTGCCGTAAGACCCCCAAACTGTAAAAAGACCCCCAGAAACCCATATATTTTTGGAAAGCACATATTTTGGCGGATCAAACTAAGTAAAATCTATCTTTCTATACCAAAGCACCAAACAGCAAAACGATACTAAAGATACATAGGGAACAATAATGCAGGGATAAAATTGCAATAAAACCACAAAAATAGCGTAAATCAATGAAATAACAAAATAATTGTTCTGACAGCGTAATTAGTGGCCGAAATCGATTATCCAATAGTCACGCTGCCAAAATAACACGTTTTTAGGCAAAAAAAACAAAAGATAACAGTATAATGAATTCGTAAAAAAAAAAAAAAACACCTGTTTGTGTATACATATTTGTGCACTAATAAAAGTTATCTGAGTGTGCAAATACATGTAAATAAGTGTAAATAAGTGTAAATAACTGTACAAAAGGGACCAAGTGTGCTAAAATTAAAAAAAAAAAATTAAAAAAAATTCCAATCTTTACTAAAATGCATAAATGTACTGTAAGTATGTGTAGGTGCAGGTAAGTGTGTAAAAAAACGTGCACTTACCGTTTTTGGAGCAGGAGAATCGCTGTCTTCTTTGGAGGAGTCCTGGCAGCGTGTCTGCAGAGTTGCTGCGCAGCAGGAAGTGCGTGGGCGGCTCTGCAGGCAGGAAGAAGGAGAGTGTAGTAGCAGACGCTCCATGCGATGCGTCTGCTACTTTGAAGTCGGATCTGCGACAATCGAGTCGCAGATCCGACTTGACAGCCCCCCAGCCTCGTTGCCTAGGGGGCTGTCTTCTCTCCCCACTCTCTGCGGAGGCGGCAAAAGCCGCCGAAGCAGAGAGAGCGCTCAGCTGCCAAAGAACGTACAATGTACGTTCTTGGCAGCCTGAGCATTTGCCTGCCAGCACGTACGCCGTACGTGCTTGGCAGGCAAAGGGTTAAAGAATATGTAAGTCCATAAATGTTGTTTTCCCAGTTACTCATTTACTCAAAAAGGATGTGAAATGTTTTCTTAGGTGTAACAGTTCAACTGGGACTGTGATGTGACAAAAGGTGTACAGGTACTGTATATCACAACAGGGAAATGCTATTTTACTTAAGACTGTGAAGCCTACAGTGTGTATTAAAGGTTGAATTTTGATGGTTTTAGAGGTTTTTGAAACAACGATTACACTCTATTTCTCCGTAACCACGAATGCCCTGACAGTTATTAAAAGATCCAACTATAAAAAGTATGATGGACAAAAAACACTGAATATGCAAAAAAAATTATGAAAACCTCTACAAATTCTACTTTTTTGGACAATTACTGGGGAAAAAAATCTGAACACCTTTAAAAGTTCGAATTGATTAGATATGGTCCAATAGGATCAGTGCAACTCCCAATGACTTCTATGGGACATCAACATCTTTTACTTGGAGCAGTTTTGTACAGGTATGGGACCTGTTATCCAGAATGCTCGGGACCTGGGGTTTTTCGGTTAACGGATCTTTCCATAATTTGGGTCTTCATGCCTTAAGTCTATTCATCTAATTCATTTAAACATTAAATAAACCCAGTAGGCTGGTTTTGCTTCCAATATGGATTAATTATATCTTAGTTGGAATCAAGTACAAGCTACTGTTTTATTATTACAGAGAAAAAGGAAATCATTTTAAAAAATTTGGATTATTTGGATAAAATGGAGTCTATTCGGACTTTCTGGATATTGGGTTTCCGGATAAGGGATCCTATACCTGTATCGGAGTTTTTGTGGTACCTATATTCTATATAACACATTTTAAAAAAATCAAACATAAAAACACATTTTTTTAAAATATGGTTCCTAACTGAATCTTTGAGTCTTCTCCACAAGCGAAAAGATTTATGGAATGGTACTAAAAATCCTCTTGTGACACAAATGTCAGATTTACAGAAAATACAATTTGCATTCGTTTTCACATTGTCATTCCCAAAGAAATATATATTGCCTCTATATCTGGGTCATTGCGTTGGGATTGTGTTTTTAACTTAAAAAAGTCAAATCCTATTCACTTAACATTCCCTTTTTAGTCCTGACATTATGTGAAACAGTTTTAACTAGGAATTCATATTATTTTCATAAAACCACTAAAATGAGGCTGTTAATAATTAGCAGTGATGGGCAAATTTGTCCCGTTTCATTTCGCCAGCGAAAATGCAGTAGTGTCTAGTGATGGGCGAATTTATTCGCCAGGCGCGAATTTGCGGCGAATTTGCGTATTTCGCCGCCAGCAAATAAATTCGCTGAAAAAATTCGCCGGCGTCAAAATTTTTTTTCGAAAAAACAGGCGCCAGCGTAAAAAACGTTTTTGCGAATTCGCCCATCACTAGTAGTGTCCAAAAAACGGTCGCCGCCAATTTTTCACTGCAGTTTCGTGAATTTATTCGCCTGCGGAGAAACGCTGGAATTCGCGCCTGCCGAATAAATTTGCCCATCACTAATAATTAGGTGCCCAAAAAAGCAAATTTATGAACTTTCAAGAAGCAGATGGATGCAGCATTCCTATTATATTTGACCAGTACAACTACATACAACTTGTAGAATGAAGTATGTTGATCTGACACCATGCTTCAAAATCTGGCATGTAGTTTAGCGCTACTGTGGCAGGAATTTAAATTTTTAAAAGAACTTAACTGATTAAAAAAATGCTCCTCAAAATAATAACTTGAAAGCTTAGCTTTGTTTATTTTTAAATTATACATAACCCAAACAGTCTATTATTATTATTATTATTATTATTATTATTATTATTATTATTCACTTCTGATTGACAACTATTCTATTTTGCCAGGAAGGGGACAAGAAGTGCTGAAGGAAGAGAGGAAGTATCTAAAAGAAAACATAAAGGGATAAACTGAAATCTTAATATTTCCATTCAATGAGTACAAAGGGAAGTTTAAAGGTTTAGCATTCATGTAATTAATTTGGCTGTAATACTGTTTACTCTTGAAGATGGTCAATATATATTATTTTATATTAAATAAATATATGTCAAATTTTGAAAACATAAATAAATTATTTGGCTATTTTCATCTTTGATTATAAATATCCTCAGTAGTAGCATATTTGTTAAACATAACATGCTTTTTTCTTGCTTCCAGGAATGGATAATTGAGATAATTATTAATTTTACATTGTATTACATTAGCTAATTCAGTTTCATATTCCACTTATGCTTTAAAGGTACTTGGCTAACAAGATGATATTGACATCACTTTTTTTCAAAAATACTGAAAAAATGTGTGTACATGAAAATCTAAGTCTAAAGGTTTATGTGCTGGATCATATGAGATTAATTTACAAAAAAAAAGCTTATTTTAATCAATTTGTTGGCTTATCATTCATTTATATTTCATTACTTCACAATAAAATATATGCACACCTGTTTTTGAAATTGGATTAGAATTACACATTATTTAGCATGTATTTGATGCAGCTGGCTTTGCATAAAGAATTTCCTGAAAACATGTATTCATTAATTCAAGAGAAGAGAATGACATCTCACTTACCAACTGGAGACATTTCAGGAACATTGGCTACATAAGGACCATCAAGAAATTTTGGCTCATTATCATTAATGTCCTGCACTTTGATGATAAATTCAGATTCTGATTCCACAGGTTTTCCAGTAACTATATTCACAGCTTGTGCACGCAATGTGTAGAAGGGCTTTTCTTCTCTGTCCAAGCTTTTAATTGCATGGATGTCCCCTGTTGTATCGTCAATTGTAAAGATTGTTCCAGCACCATCGCCTAGTAGAGTATACTTTACTGACCCAGCTCCCTTGTCCACATCAGAATGAAGCTAAAATAAAAAGCATATTACCATGAATGAAAAGGAATGAGAATTGCCTTGACTATAAATATACATATGTATGGATTCAACAAGTATGGCAAGTAACAGCAAAGGCATCACCTCTTTTTTTGTTTGCTCGTGGCCATATAGTAGAGACAAACAGTATTAGATCAAACAAATAAAATGTTTCAGATATTTTTCTATTTAACCACCCATTTTCTGTGCTTTTAAAACCTCAGTCCACAATGAAATGCAATAAGGAAAGCTTTAAAAATGAACTAAAAACAAAAGCTTACAAATACACAATTTTATTAAAACTATTTTACAACTTTTATGTTAGGTGTTTACACCCCTATAATCAGCAGTAACATATTCTTTAAAGGGATACTGTCATGTGAAAAAAAAATTTTTTCACAATGAATCAGTTAATAGTGCTGATTTAGCAGAATTCTGCACTGAAATCCATTTCTCAAAAGAGCAAACAGATTTTTTTATATTCAATTTTGAAATCTGACATGGGGCTAGACATTTTGTCAATTTCCCAGCTGCCCCAAGTCATGTGACTTGTGCTCTGATAAACTTCAATCACTCTTTACTGCTGTACTGCAAGTTGGAGTGATATCACCCCCTCCCTTTCCCCCCCCCAGCAGCCAAACAAAAGAACAATGGGAAGGTAACCAGATAGCAGCTCCCTAACACAAGATAACAGCTGCCTGGTAGATCTAAGAACAACACTCAATAGTAAAAACCCATGTCCCACTGAGACACATTCAGTTACATTGAGAAGGAAAAACAACAGCCTGCCAGAAAGCATTTCTCTCCTAAAGTGCAGGCACAAGTCACATGACCAGGGGCAGCTGGGAAATTGACAATATGTCTAGCCCCATGTCAGATTTCAAAATTGAATATAAAAAAAATCTGTTTGCTCTTTTGAGAATTGGATTTCAGTGCAGAATTCTGCTGGAGTAGCACTATTAACTGATGCGTTTTGAAAAAAACATGTTTTCTGATGACAGGATCCCTTTAAGACAAATATTGTTATATGTTTGCATAATTAAAGAGAAGACAATTCAAAGCAACTTTTTCAATAAATATGATATGAAACTTTTCAGTGCTTTAAGAATTATTATAATTATAGTAGTGTTCAGTTATTAAAGTTTGTTTGAGATACAGTGAATGTAAAGCTACAGTATAATATTTTAGAAAATTTAAGTGGGGAAAAAAAAAATTTTATTCAGACTTTAATGCATTTCTTCATTAATAAATATGGTTTTCTTTGAAGAAAATAGTTCATGCTAACCAAGATGACAAGCAGTAAATTCAATTTTAATACATAACCATTAGGTAATAAATGCTAGAATATATGAAAAATTTGCTCCAGGGGTAAAACAATGTGTATATAGTCACATACTGTAAACTTCCAGTTTCGCAAATGGCAAATGTTTTTGTTAAACTGCCGTGAAAATTCACAGTGGGAAAATTTGTTGCGTCAAAATTGACGCACGTCAAAATTATTCAAAGGCCCAATGACTTTAGTACATTTGGACAAAAGGGTCGCACATGTAAAAATAGTTTATGAGTTAAAATAGGCAGCTCTGGAAGTTGTCGGAGCACATACAAGAGTTACTTGCTATATCTTTTAACGTCACTACATTCATTTATATTGCATATAGTAACTCAATGGACATTTAAAGGACATTTTATCAAGATTTTTTGTCATACTGTTTTTTTATTTTTCACTTTTGGACTAAAATATGGCATCTACTACACTTTAAATTATCCTTGGGACATGTCATTGTCAGACAATATTATTGCTTATGGGGGTGCAAAGGTAACTACTTCACTTCCTGTGTGTTCCTTTAAATTCTTGTTTTTCCACTAATGTTGTGCTCAAAACATATTGTGGCAAATATAGAACTAGCAATCTTAGACTATCAAGATTTTTTGTCCTACTATTTTTTATTTTCACTTTTGGACTAAAATATGCTAGTTTCTGCTTTGTTCCTGGTCTCCTCTTTCCCTATGTCTATGATTAAATGAGCACATGCCAACTTTTGGGTACCTGGTAAGTCATTGGGCCAATAATACAAATGAAAATATCCAACCTAAATATGTATCATATAAAACACACCAACTTACTGAGATATCTGGCACTCTATCCCTTAGTTGCAGCTTTAAATATACCATTATACCCATAAAAATCTATTGTTATAAAGAATGGCAAACTGAATACTGGGTATGGTATAGGGTTCTTCCATGTCCTTAATAAAATTAAAAACATATATCCATCCTAAGTTACATTTTGTAGTTTATGGCACAGTTCATGTTCTGCTTAATTGTATTCATGCTGTAATTAATGATTTTGAATTACTATTTACTAATATATCTTTAAAAATGTATCAAAGAGGGCCTCTAATTCAGTGAGCTAGGGCACAGTTTTGATTTTTAGTACGTAGTAGACTTGTTTTAATTATCAGACATTATTATCACCTTACCACTACAGTGTTAGACCAAAATAATTTTTGACTGAAGTGTGACTTGTATATTACCTACCTTTTAATTCTCAGTAGTTTTAAATATGATCTACATATATACTCACTAAATACAAATATTGCTCATATGAAGATGGATTGATAAGCAAAAGAATATGAATATTCAAATTATAATGAGTGCAAACACACAATGGACGTATATACGTTAAAAATCTCAAGGATGGAATAAAATAATGTCTAAATCAGTAAAAACCTGTGCTCCAAGGTCACTAATTATCTGTCTCTTGAGAGATGAAAACAAACCCCTAATGTTTCCACTAAATGATATTCAGTCCACTAATGATCAATATTTCTCATAAAGTGGAAGTGAAGGTAATATCAAACTGTGTTATTTAATGGCAAAAGTTCTGCTTTAGACCTGTGGGCATCAGAGTTCCAATTTTCTAGTTAATCAAAAATGAAATTTTCATAGATTTATGACACAGTCACCCCTGAGACAAAGGCACAGTAATTCTTCAAAAGGTTAAACAAATATGATGCTGTGTGTTTGTTATATTACAAAAAGATGTTTTTCTGCAAAATGATATATATTTTTTAACCCTGTAAGAATATTTAAAATTCCCCGCAGGTTAGACTTTATAGTATTTTTTTTATTCTTCTTCTACTGAACTCTATTATGGGGCAATAGATCCTCCGTTATTCACATGCAGAAAACTTGAAGCCATCGGCTGAATATGTTCTACTTTTGAGGAATTGATTCATAAACACAGTTCTGCCTGAATGACATATTTTCTTTCTTGTAGAAATAACTCACGCAGATAGGAAAAAAATGCATTTTACAAGGTTATATTCGATTTTTATTACTTTTTTGCCTTCTCTTGTAATGTGATGATTTACTTTAAGAAAAAAAAAGTAATTTAAACTTTCATATTTTCTAAATAAGTTTATCCATGTGTTGGACCAAACTTCCTTTTAAAATAAAATTACATTTTATTTAATGCCAAGCTTTCAAAAACCAGCAACCTCTATAATTCAATGATATATCTGACCAGCATATAGAATGGTTTAACAGATCCCAAATGCATTTCAGTGCTAGACTTTTATCAGATTTATTAAAAGCAAACATGAAATATGTGAAATGCTTGTGTCTGCCACAGTGGCAGAAAAATGGATAAAGAGGAAAAGCACTGGATGCCAGGATTGGACTGATCTGGAGGATAGATTGAACACATTTACTGTGCTACTAGCTGTGTAGCAATGAAGTCAGTTGTACAAAAATGGAGCCTTCAGCATAATATATCATAAAAATGCACAGATAACACATTACTGTTATAGGAAGTAGCTAGTTATATCTTGATTTTTCATACTGTGTCATTATGTATTGCTATAATTCACTGTGTTCTTTTTGTTTATTCCATGCTAATGAGTTTTGAAAGTATTAAAGTATTGAACAGTAAAATTAGGCATAATAGTTATGGTAAATTTGCCCTTCATTCAGTTGCAGTGACAGATAAGCAGTTAGTTTATTTACAAAAATACGTGACTTACTGTGTCCACATAAGAGTTTACTCTAAAATACAGTTATGGTAATATTTTGGAAAATTCATATATGCTCTTATTGATGGTTCTGGAAACCTAGATTCAATATATGTTGGAATGGTATTTGGAGATAACACTTCACTGAATATTAAATTCAATTGATAATACTAATATACATATGATACTTTTTTTCCCACACAAAAATTTGATTTAGTTAATCAAAATCAAAAGAAAGTTGTTGTTGATATTGGTAAAATATTGTCTTCTCATATCCTCATATTTTGCAACTGGGGGTACTTTATTTATTATAATACTCAAGTTTCAGTGAGTCATGTGACAGAAATGACATCAGAACGCACTGTTTATAACTGATAATATCAGAATTCACCATTTATAAGGATATCATTTACAAGTTATTCATGGCTTTTGTGTATTATAAGCCATTACAACTCAGTGTTTCTTGCCTCTTGTTCTGCATAGAGACCAGTTGCATCTACTGACACAGAGGAACCTTGGCGCTAGCACAGTAACTCCATGGTTCCCACAGCAGCCAATATAAATCTTCACAGCACAGCTGAAGAAAAATAATAGGGTGCACATGTCACTCACACAGTGATCTATCTATCCATCTATCTGCAAATTAAGTACACTGAGGAAGAATCATGAACATAGAACCATGTAAAGAGGTAATTCTACTTAATAATTATTAGTGCTTAATATAAAAAAAATTGCAGTGTCGTAATTTTTTTTGTTGTGCAAGTCCAAGATTTTGACTTAGATTGATCTACAGCCCACAGCCTACAACTAGATAGTTACATAGTTAAGTTGGGTTAAGTTGGGTTGAAACCCCTCCAAATGAAACCCAGTGTCTATACATACACACACTCACATCGCCTTTCCATAATCTCACATAAACTGCACATACCAATATCTATACTAATTGTAAATTTTTGTATCACAATAACATTATGCTTTTCCAAGAAATTATACAAAGCCACTCTTAAAAGAATTAACCTTCATCATCTGGCAGTGCATTCCACAACCTCACTGCCCTCACTGTAAAGAGCCACCTATACTGCTTCAAATGAAAGTTATTTTCCTCTAGTCTAAAGGGGTGGTCTCTGGTGTAGTGATCCTCTTAGTTGGAAAAAAAAGTTCCTCTGCTATAATGTCCTCTTTTAAAGTGTAATCATGTCCCTCACAAGCATCTTTTTTTCCAGAAAAACAACCTAAACCTTGACAGTTTACCTTCATAATCTAAGTCTTCCATCCGTCTAAGCAATCTCTTTAACATGTATATGCTTATATTCTATCCTTTTAGGTCTGGATCCCCAAACTGCACTGCATACTCCAGGTGAGGCATTACCAGGGACCTAAAGAGGCAACATTATGTTTTATTCTTTTAGTTTATTCCCTTTTTAATGTGAGACATTTCCTTTAGTAGCCAAAGAATGACACTGCCTGCAATTAGACAACCTATTATCTACAAAAAACCCTAGATCCTTCTCAATTGAGGAACTCCCAACGCATTGGGCAAATTCACTAAATGCCTAAGCGCCTAATGCTAGCGTGAATTCGCCAGTGTTACTTCACACCCTTACGCCTGGCAAATTTGCGCAACTGACCTAACTACGCAAATTCACTAATGCGCGAATGATTCTGAACACTACCTTTTACGCCAGACTTCCTTCGCCATCTCAGACCAGGCGAAGCGCAATAGAGTAGATAGGGATTTCTTCAAAAAAAGTAAAAAAAATTTTAAGTCCCAAAAAACGCTGGCGTTTTTTCATTTTTTATGGGTGATAGGCTGAAAAAGATTGAAATTTTTTTTGGGGCTACCCTCCTTCCCCCCTACATTTCCTAACTCATGGCAACTTAACTATACAGTGAGCACATGTGTAGGGCAAAATAAAAATTTTATTTGCTGTTTTGAAGGTTTCCCAGGCTTGTGTAGTGCTACTATGAATACTTCCATTGAAAATTGAATTTGGCGCAGTATGCAAATTAACTATCGCTAGCATAGTAGGCGAATTAACGCTAGTGCAACTTCGCAACCTTACGCTACCCCTGAGCGCAACTTCGGATTTTAGTGAATTTGCAGAGCGCTGGCGAAAATATGCATGGCGAAGCGCGGCAAAGCTCGGTGAAGCGGACGCCAGCACAACTACGATTCTTAGTGAATGTCCCACTTGGTGTATAACTTGCATTTATATTATTTCTGTCAAAATGCATAACTTTGCATTTACAACATTGAAACTATTTTTTTTTCCAATTTGCTGGCCAGTTTTCCAATTTAGTCAAATCACTCTGCAAAGTGGCAGCATTCTGCAGGGAACTTCTAGTTCTGCACAATTTAGTACCATCAGCAAAAAATAGCAGTACTTTCAATGCCCACCTCCAGGTCATTACTAAACAAGATGAAAAGCAAAGGATCAAGTAGAGAACCCTGTAGTACTTGATTAACAACAGCAATCCAATTAGAAAAGTTGAATTTACCAGCACTCTTTGTAATGTATCTTTGAGCCAGTTCTCTATCTAAGTACAAATACTGGGGCTCATTTATTAAAGCAGCGCAGCGCATAAGTGGACGCAAAAGATTGTCTGCGCCATCACGAGCGTGATCGCTAATATATTTGCGTGATATTGCGCATAACACAAAGCTTTTGCGATGGTTTTGTTTATGCGCATTGCGCAAAAGATTGGGCATTTATGTCGCAAACTATGCCGTGGTTGTTAGGGGCGTGGCTGTGGGCGTGGCTACAATGCGCTTGCACTGCGCCCGTCGCAGATTTGCGTCTGTATATGTGCAAAACTGCACCCGGGCAACAGCACCACAATTTTTACGACTGCCTCTTCGTGGCGTAATAGTAACGCTCTTCAAAATGCGCATTCCTGCCCAGCTGCGCTAGTATATTCACATTTTTGCGTTTCATGTTGCTTAAAAGAGAATTTTATATATGTGTGCAGAGCCACACTGCTAAACTGTGTTCTGGCAAATACAATGGTGCTGCTGTTGGTGGGGATGTTTAACTCAAAGTTTACTCAAAGATGAACAACCCCTGTAAAGTGCATATTAACCACGCCTTCCACCCAACATGTTTATATTGACCAAGGTTCCTTTAAGGGTATCAGGTAGGCTAAACACCTTTGCAACCAAACAAATATTAGCACAGAAACAAATGCAGATGCGTCTAAGTGAACGCAATATGCGCAATATGTGACACAACTAATTAAAGCAGCGCATTCATACATGAGCACAACTAATCCTTACCTTTGCGGTATCTTCCTGTGCGCACAATTTATTATAAGCACTGCGACAGCTGATACGCAGTTTCACACGTCGCACCTGTCTGTGTCTACATTAGCGCACAAATTGCACTGTTAAGGTATCGTGCGCTACATTATTAAATACTCGCATGCGCTGGGCAAATGTCAGGCCACTGCGCTCTTTTTAGCGCTGCGCTGCGTTAATAAATGAGCCCCACTATGTTTTAGGCCAACATTTCTTAAGCAACCTTGTGTGGTACTATATCAAATGCTTTAGAAAAGTCTTAGGATATGGTCACACGCTGTTGGCTCTGGCTGTTGTCAGCCTGCATATTTTTTCAGGCTGAGAGCAGCATATCTGCTCATCTAACAGCACATCTATACCTGTGCTCCCCTGCAACTGAACGCAGAAAAACGGAATGCAGGGGAGCGCAGGTAAAAACGCTCATCAGTAAGAGCCCTAAATCATCTCAAGTAATGAGCTACAAATGCCTGCATTCTATTTATAAAGAAAATGCTTTCTTAGGTACAAGTTAGGGGGTTCACAAATTTTCGGTGAAGTGAAATGGGTCAGATTCACCCATCAGTATTTAAAGTCTAAAAGGTACAAAAAGTAAAATATAAAATAGCTTAAGTACTAAATATAAATAACTTTATCACGCACAGAAGTTCAAGCAGAGAAGAGCGATTATCATTATATACCAAAGGGGAATGGAATTCATATATCATTTATAGTTTAGTATTGATTTTATGATATTTAAAAAAATATTTCACCATAATACAAAAACAGACCTATTAGACCAAAAAACAAACTTCAACTTAATTTCGGTTTGTCTTTTCGAATTCGAATTTCGCAGTTTTTTCAATTCGAAATTCAACCCTTTGATAAATATGTCCCTGGATGTTAATTTTATTCAAAATGTTTTTATGGCACCAAGAGACTAAAATAATTATGGGTAGTCATGTACGTGAATGTAAATAACAGTCACCATGACAAATGTAATGCCCTTTATATTCTGTCATAATTTGAAGCTACATCACAGACTAAGGCATCATCAATCTCACACAATAATCAATAGACCTCAAAACTCACAAAATAACATGCAAGTGTACAGAATGTTACAAGGAAACAGCTGCTGCCTGTTTTTAGAACTCAGAATGGAATTAAATTGTAATAACAATAATAACATCAGAGTGTAGGGTTACTGTGAGGGAGACTTAAGACTTTTCAAAATATAAAATCTAATTTGCAGTGGGGGTGGAAAAATAATATTCACTGTATGAATACTGTGAATTATTTTATAAATTATGTAGAATTTTAATTAAAGGAAATTTAATTTATTGTTATTAGTTCTTGTCCTGTGAGAGGGTTTCTTATATAAATAAATAGTATACAAGAATGGACAGCACTCCCGATGCTCTCAAGTCACCAGGACACAAACATACAGTATAAGGAAATAGGATTGAGGAAGACATGCCTCAGAGTCAGGAATTGTGGCATGTATCCATGCCTTAATTGTAAACAATGTTGTTTTGTGATAAAGGGGAAGTCCTTTGAACACCCAGGTATGGGGGGAGGTATATCGCATGAGGGGATGCTACACATGTATCTCACAATATGCGATATATGCTATAGTGTGCCCTTGTGGAAAGATCTATGTTGGGGAGACAATACAGAAGGTGAAGTCATGTATTTCTCAACATAGATCTACCATTAATACAGGGAATATGATATTACCACTCTCCAAACATTTTAAAGAGAAAGGGCATACAGCAGAACAGTTGAGATTCACGATACTGGAGACAGTGCCCCCACTAAAAAGAGGTGGGGATCGTGAGTTGAAACTTATACAAAGAGAGGTGTGGTGGATAAGAAAATTAAATTCACTACATCCACATGGATTAAATAAAGATTATAACCTGTATCTATTTTTAGAAAATATGGATATTTCATTGTGTCTATTGGAAAATATACGTTTTGTTCCTATATACGTTACAAATGTCTATTTATTTGTTCTATACAGCAAGTGTGGTGACGGCCATATGGAAAGAATCAGTAGGTCACTTCCTTTGATGGACTTTAAAACCTGTATAGACTAATTGGATTTTAGAAACCATTTTTTTTTTCACGTCTTTTTTTTTTTTTTTGATGCATGCCACCATACAAGTCTGTGGGTGCAATTTTTGCGGCGAAACAAGGGGAAAAAATTTGCCCATCCCTAATTCTGATTAAATACTCAGATATCGCTTTAAGTAGATATTAACAAAAATGTGAACAGGAACTGGGCACAGCCTTTACAGAAGCAGAATGGGACCTTATAACTGAATGCACCATCAAAATTACCACTTGCTGAAAATTACAGGAAAATAATTATAAAATCATTCCCACTGGTACAACATGCATACGAATGTCACAGATACATGCTTGGAGATGCAATCAACCCAATGGAAATTTATCACATATTTTCTGGTATTGTCCTAATTTACAACCTTATTGGCTTAAACAACTTTTATCCAAATTTAATCCAAATGGACATAGAAGACTCAGCTGCTTTCTTCCTTTTGCATAAAAATACTATGTCCACATGTCGATATAAAAAAAAAAATCAGTGATTGCAATCCTTATTGGAAGCAAAGCCAGCCTATTGGGTTTATTTAATGTTTAAATGAATTTCTAGTAGACTTAAGGCATGAAGACCCAAATTACGGAAAGATCCGTTATCTGGAAAACCCCAGGTCCCGAGCCTTCTGGATAACAGGTCCTATGTCTATACCATCAACATGGGTTATGCAACTTATTTAATATCAAGCACAAGGTACTGCCTTATTCAAACAGAGATAAAGCATGTCAGACAAAAATAAAGAACTGCATGTTTGAATACACAATGGGAAATCACATTGAAATACTTCATAACTTCCTGGATAATGGGTATATGGATAATACATTCCATTCTTCTACTGGAAATGAATTGCTATAGGAAAAAATAACAATTATTACAAAGGCATAAACAGTTACTAAGTTAATTAAAGGTACCATTTATTGGGAAATCAAACATGTATAGGCATTCTGGCAAGAGAGTAACCGAACTCTGTTTATCCTACAATTCTATCATAGCTATTTATTATAATTTCTAACGGCCCTTTTGGTTAGTAGAATTATGTATATATATTTTTTTTTTCAGCAACATTCAAATTAGGCTGAATTCAATTGGCTGCCAAACCAATTCTGAATCCAAAAAGTCACATGACTTTTAGTGACATCAATAAGGAAGTGCAACATTTTTTATCTGTGCAATATCTCATATACTATATATGCTGTATATAAAAATTTAAATAAAAATTTTCATATACACAGTAATTTTTTCAGTCATTCAGCTTTATAAGCAAATTTTCTTTCCTTGAAAACGATCTGCTTTAATGTGAGGTAGGGAGATGGTTCAGATCAATGTCATGGTTCTGTTTTTCAGCTTAGTGGCACACTCCAAAACAATACTTCTGACCTAAATGGTCACAGTCACCATTACATGAAGAGGAAACACTTTGAGTTTATTATTCGGCCATTTCATTTAAGGCAGCAGTATTATTTTCATTTTCATAATGAACCTAGTCAGCATTTTTTAATTAATTGGTGCAATTGCTATTTGCTAAAAGTGCCTTTCCATGATGTGTTAGAGGGAACATGTAAAGAAGAAGCCAGGGTCCTAGTTGTGTTTAGTGTAATGCATAATGGCACAATAGTTAGTACTACTGCCTTGCAATATCTGCAAGAATTTCTCCATGTGTCTTTATGCCTTTGTGTACTTTAGTACTAGTGAATGTAATAGAGACCTTATATTATGCAGGGACTGCTATGTTTAATGAACAGTCTCTGTAAAGCACTGTGGAATATAATGGCACTATATTATTAAAAGATAAAAAAAGTACATGCCTGTTCTGATTCCAGTTAGGAAATTACGTATGGGGGCACTATAATGACAGTTTACGTTTCAAGATGCATCGTTTTTGCATAATTTTTTTTCCCACAATTATGAAGAATGTACTAAAGTAAAATCCTGTTATCCATAATTTATAGGAATAGAAGAATTATTTTCCTTTAAAATATTCTGTTAAGAGACTGTTTGAAAATACATTATTTTTTATTGCATCACTTGCATATGGGATTTTTTGAAGTGTTAATAGAACTTTTTTTTGTTTGGAATGAGTTTATTTAAATAACAGACATGGTACCTGCAAGAAGCACAGATGCAGCATTTATATAGATCTTAACTCTGACATGTGAAACAAATTTTATCAGCGCTGATTCATTCTGAGCGTTATATCCCAAATTAAGAGCCATGAAACAGCCCTCACAACATATGTTGAAGTGTAATACTTGCAGCTGTAAATGTCAAACACTGAAATGATAGTAACAGATAAATGTTTCAAAGTGTTTTGCCAGGATTTTATCCACTCAGCAGCTACTTATGAAAAGACTAATTCTTTTCTCGTCTGTAAAAAGTGTCCATATGCTAAATTGTACAAGTATAATAAGTTACAAATACAGTTGCTAACAGCTGTGGTATGGATGGGCAATTATAATCCAGGATTATCTAATATAAGTAATTAAAAAAAAAACAACTGGACTTGCTGAGTAATTATTGAAGACTACTCCTCCGAGCAGCTTCTTCAGTTCAACTGACTGCTGTGGGAAGTTCTCGGCATATAGACTCTTCCGCTAATCCAATCACAATGGCACATTGTAACTCTTCAGAGAGATCTGAAATTCACAGAGGTGTTGATTCTGTGTAGTTACTGTGATAGGATTACCAATGTGTCATGCGACGCCTTGAAACAGGTGTTACTTTGAAGAGTTGCATGAATAGATGTGTGAAGTGTTCTGAAACCGCCGGGGTACAGATGTGAGTACAGCATTGTGTGTAGCAGACAGGTGGTGTCGAAGGCCCCCCGCCTCTGTTCAGGGATGGTTTCTCCACCTTGACATGAATTGTCTCTTTCACGCCTCTTTCAAACCAGTGGTCTTCTTTATCCAATATTTGGACATTGCTATCTTCAAAGGAGTGTCCCTTGTCTTTTAGGTGTAGAAAGACAGACAAGTCTTGCCCTGTAGAGTTCACCCTCCTATGCTGAGCCATTCACTTGGCGAGCAGTTGTTTTGTCTGCCCAATGTATAGATCAGTGCACTCCTCACTGCACTGGATTGTGTATGCCACATTGCTTTGTTTTTCTTTAGGCATTGGATCCTTTGTCAGTTTAACTGAAGAAGATGATCGGATGAGTAGGGAAACATTTTCAATAATTACTCAGCAAGTCCAGATGTTTTTTGTATTACTTATATTAGATAAACCATGACCTGGATAAATGAAAATCTTCATAGTCATATATTCCAGGATTGTTAGAAGGGCACTGGACATTGTGATGATACTGTATGTTGCCATCTGGTGGTTAATACTGTAGAAGTATTTTCGTGGGCAGTTATTCCAGTGAGGGGTATACCTATTTCTTTGGGGATCATCAATAGTAAAAAATATAATACGGGATCACAGCAAACATTTGCTGTATCACTTCTGTTAGGTCTCAATCCTAACCCAAAATCAAATATACAGTCATTGGAATTGCTAGATTTAGATTGATTTCATCACAATCCGTATGTAGATCAAGATAAATGGCTATAAAAATAGAGAGTCACTTGGCAAATTAAATTAAACAAGCAGTGCATGTCCAGAAAACATTAACATTCATACAATTTTCAATTAGAACCCAAGACATAATTTCTATTTTTCCAGATTTCAGTTTTGATTACTTTAAATTGTAGCCTTCCACACCCATCCTGGACTGTTGTGTAAGCTTTGTTGGGGGAAAATTAAGAATTAAGAGATGGGGGTGCAAGGCTTGATGGTGAGGGAGCTGAATGACCTCATGCCTTGATCCCTGCCCTGGCCAGGGACAAGATACTTGAATACATTACAATAACAATACTTTGCATTGCATTGCTTTATGTGTAAATGTAATTGCCATATATGAGGAGGTAATTAGAAGCCTAAACATTTGGGTGAATGTGATCTACTTACATTTTGTTACACAATGTGATACAGTACCACACCGATTCATTACAGTTACATTGTTAAACATAGAGAACTGCCTAAAGGGTAGATTACAACAAGTGGTGGCCAGTAATGGACGAATTTGTCCCATTCCGATTTGCCGAAAAATTTGTGAATTGGCGAAAAATTTGTCTCGTTTTTGGTCTCGTTCTTTGGATGCAGGCAAATTTTCACAGCAGTTTTGCAAACGTATTTGCCGCCAGCAAAATGCAGTAATTTGCCGCGAATTTGCGCCTGGCGAATAAATTTGCCCATCACTAGTGCCACCAAACGGAACATTTTCTAATCTTACCAGTGGTGTTGTTCAGTACTGGAGGGGTTTGGTTTTGAAACTTTACTTTTTCATTAATGACCTTGAGGTTGTCATTAGAATGCTTTGGGGATTTTTGTGGAAAACTGTGAAACTGGACTGCTAATGAAAGACTCTTTAAAGTTTGGGTTGTTTTCTCTGACTGCTTGAGAGGCAACTTAATTACTCTTAGAAAACATTATAGACAGATAGTGGGGAATCTGATTTTTTCCAGAAAAAAAGATCAATGTACCAGATGCCACCACTTTAGACTAGAGGAACTAAAATTTTACTTGCAACACTGAAGTTATGTTTTAGATTAAGAGCTGTGATGTAGTGGAATATCCTCTTGGGTGATGTAAGTATATATAATAATACAGTTGTGTTCAGAATAATAGCAGTTCCACATCACTCACCTGATCATTCACTGCTTTTGGTAGAAATTAGTAACTAGTAAATTAAAAATAATTTAGTAGGTGTAGTAGAGTAATAAAAAAACCAACAGACCCAACAGTCATGACATGTATACAGCTGATTCTGTTTAACTGAATCATTAATTGAGGCTTGTTCAAAATAACAGCAGTGTTCAAAATAATAATAGCATGTTCCAAATAATAGCAGTGTGGAGTTCAATAAGTGAGGTCATTCATTCTGTGAAAATACAAGTGCCAATTATGGTCCTTATTTAAGGAAGGGAGACAACAAATATTGTGCATGCTGATTAAAGTGCATTTCTCTCTGAACATCTGAGTAAAATGGGTCATTTCAAACATAGATTAAAAAGTTTATTGAAGAGTGGAGAAGACATAAAGTGCAGCCAAAGTGCATTTATCACATACCAGGAATCATGGGTTAGTTTCAATACATGAAAATGCTTGAAGAGGTCATGTTGCATTATGCTAAAGAGGAAATGCCCTTGAAATTGGGTGTTTCAACAAGAAAACAACCCCAAACACACCAGTAAATGACCAATGTCTTGCTTACAGACCAACAAGATTGATATTATGGAATAGCCAGCCCGATCCCCGACCTTAATTCAATAGAAAACTTGAGGGGTGACATATAAAATGCTGTTTCTGAGGCAAAACCAAGAAATACAGAAGCATTGTGGGATGTAACAGGATGAAAAAAGTTTCAGTTTTTGTAGTGGAATAACACAAATTTGATACATGTTTATTCATGTTTTGAAATAGAATGTGCAGTGTTTCCAATACATTTACCTGTATGGAAATAAGTTATTATAAGGATTTTTAGCTTAATTCACTTTTTTAAACACACCACTAATATTCTGAACACAACTGTATATGCATTTAAAGGGTTGAACTTGATGCACTTTTTTTTTAACCAAAATCAATTATGTAACTATGAAACTTAAGTTTTAAAATTGCTTCAAATTTGCACACACTTTGCTGAATTTTAACTGTTACAGCTTAATACAGTAATTGTAATTTTGTACTCCATGGTCTTAAATCCTAGAATTCTGCAGCCCTAAGCCCGTGCATAGGTGGCCATTCCACAAATCTGGACCTATTGTAATATGTCAGGAGAGGAGACTTTTGTGTGCCTTCCCCATGAGCCGATCACCACTCATGAATACAGTGCTGCAAGTCACTGTCCTCCAGAATAGAGCACCGAGGCCTGTGGCAATTCAAGTAAAAAGATGCAAAGTGTAAAAAGCAGATTGCACTTTTTTTGCACTTTGAATATGCAGGGCATGTTACTGTCTGCATCCATCATTCAGAAGTGCAAGTTAGTGCATGGGTAAGGAAAGCAGGGATCCTAACATGCTGCCTGACTCTCATAAATACAACACTGCTGAATGCAGGCAAGGAGGTATTCACTGGGGTTACCACAGTATTTTTTTTGTTCAAGTGTCATTTATGTAAGGAATTCTGCCATGTAGTTTCACTTTGCATAACCCTTATTGATTTGATGTACACATGAGATTTTACCTACATTCTAAATGGTCAATTAATGAAGCTGTCAGATAGAAACATATGTTGTCAGAAATTCAGGGTGAGGAAAGCTGTTGTATAAATTAGTCCTGATTTTCCCACTAGGAATAATGGGTGGTAGATAGAACATCAATCAATCTTTCATGATCAAAAAATGATATAAAAATGATTATAATGTATAATGTATTTAGCTAAATAAAGGTTCGTTTTAAGCAGGGTGGCAAGGTGCAAATGCAACCTGTCTCCTCTGTCTGACTTGCCAATGTTGGATAAAATACTTTGTTCTCGATTCAATAGGCACATAGGACATCTATGGGCATTTACATGAATGTTCCTTACTTTCTGCATCTACATGGTGTAACAGGAACCAAGGACATACTGATTTTACAAGAGGTACTTTCACCTTCCCCTATTGTGCACTTAGATGTTCTAAAGGCAAAATGTAAAATCAGAATAGTTGCACTTGGCATTTAGTATTGTGTAGGATTTGCAGTATTGTGCATTTACTGTAATGTATGAGCAAATGTTTAGCTATTAATGAGTAGGAAATCTCCTAATTCTCTCATAGAAAAATAATCTATGGCATTCAACAACCTTTGCTTAGCAACCCAGGTAGCAATTTGTAGTGTGAGCTATTATCCCTTAGGGACAACTCAGCTGGATTCAAGGTTTTATATGGCATAATATATTATCTAGTTTAAATTTTAAGCATTTAAAAAGTCACGGAGGACTTCTGTCACTATTTCGATGCTCAGAGACACAGTATGAGTTGTACAGGTCATAGAACTCTGAACTGGCTGCTAATATCCTTTATCATTTGAACTGTGATGTATGTTTTCCTGTATAATTCACAGACCTTAAGCAAGATATTGTGCTTTGCAAAGTATTGCAGTTATGTGCAATCTGCAGCTTAGGAAAAGCCAAGTATTTGCTGTGTTACGTCTAGAGAGTGTAGAATTGTAATTATAAAAAATAAAAATATGGCAAAAATAAAGTCAAGAAAAGAGAAACTAATTAGAATAAATTGTCACAAAAATGTCTTGTGTCAAAAAACTCTATAAAATTGTTAAAAAATGGAATCAGAAGAATTTTCTAGATTTGTCATAGAAACCTACAACCTTTTCGGATTTGATGCCAAAAACTATGCAATCTTCATATTATTGAATGAAACCCAAAGCAGATCAGGATATCTTTAAAAATGTCAACAGATATATTGGACATTTGTCAGTCTGTTTTGAATACAGCGGTGATATCATCACCGACATTTGCTCTTTTAAATATGGACATGGAACTTATCTCTTGGAAACACAAGCTCTTGCTCACACATATTTTGTCAGTAGCTAGATTAGTCCTGGCAAGAAACTGGAAATCACCACAACCTCCGGATTCTAAAGAATTTCTTGGTTTAATGAATGAGACCAGTACTATGGAATACTGTATTGCAAAGAATAACCAATCTTTATGCAAATATTATGATAAATGGTTACCTTGGGGTAATAATGATCATTTGGATAACGTTGAGTCTGCTATATATAGGAGATAACAGAATCTCTAAACTACAGGATCTTTTAAGGCATCTCTGAGGTCAGGATATGTTATGTGATAGATTATATTTGATCTCTGTTCGTTGGCTCTTGATGTTACATTTCAGGCATAAATATCTCCCCTCTCCCCACCCTTTGTTTTTTTTTTCCCCCCTCTCCCTCTCTTTTTTTATATTTTTCTTTTTTCATATTTGCTAAGTTAGTTTTATAGGTTTTTTTTCTGTATTATAAATGACTTTGGATACTGTACTGCTTCTCACCTTATATGAATAATGATTTCAATGTATACACCTTTGTACACCTCTTTCACAGCTGTGTTAGATATGTATAACTTTCTACTGCATTTGTGAATTTCATTTGTCCATCGTCAATAAAAAAGTATTGGAAATTAAAAATGTCAACAGACTTTAACAAATATCCCCCATCATCCTGTGTATACCAGGGGTTAGTATGCCCGCCCCCCTTGAACATTTAATGGCAACAGGCTAAATAATAATATGATAGGCTGTTGCTTCATGGCTAGAGAAATGTTTTCCTACATAAATAGGGGCATGGGTACAAATCAATATCCTTTAAAGGAGCAACTCTTCTAAATAACTTTATCTTCTTTTCATATGATTAAGGGTTAAAAAGAAGAAAACAAGTTGATTTGGATTCACTTTGCCCCCAAGACTTGAGCTTAGAATAAATCAATTGGTACTTACAAAATTGCTTTGTAATGCTCCGTCTTTTTTTACCAGTATCTTTTCTATTTCACATTGACAAAATTGGACTTTAATGAATAGGTGCAAATGACATTTAAATTCCCAGTTACTTCATTATCATGGGAATAAATTAGCCACCAACAGCTGCAAGCTCCAAGTAAATTACAAAATGTTCCTTTCTGATATGAGTGAACAGAGATTATAAGGGTGAAACTAATAACCACACTGGACAAAAAATCATGGGGTGTTAACCCATAAGCTGTCTATGAGATGTTCAGTGCTTTTAAAATACTGTGTTTTAGGCATCCATAGCCAAGTTGGATGAATGCAGTTATCCCCAATTTGTTTTAGCCGTCAAGAATCTGACATGTTGTCATTGATTTATACAATAGTATAATCATAGCTATCAACAGTATCTAGATGCAGAGAAAAGCTCATACTTAAGTAAGTTTATATTTTTAATAAGTAAAAAATCCTGTAAATACTTCCTAAATATACTAAAATGCTAAATATATTTGTGGATTCAAAACCACGATTTGCTGGCTGAACAATTTTTTATGAAATTACATCTTAAGTTTATTTTTAGTATGTTAAATCATTCTTAGTAACTTTTCAAATTGTTATTATTATTTATTTGTTTATTTATTTTATATTATGGTTGTTGGTGTCACTGACCTCAGCAATGAAAAAAAAAAAACAACAACAAAAACCTCAGAACTTCTCAGTTTATTTAATTTTGCTTATTTCCCTTTAGGCCTGCTCCTTATCATATTATTTACAGATTTCTGAATTTCTTCCTGGTTGCTATAATTGTTGCCTTAGCAACTATAAACAATTGAAATTCCAAGTTGGAAATTTGAGGGAAAAAGTAATGGCAACAATATTGTTGATGTTGCAACATTATACCTACCATGTATCAATTTACCGAACCTCATCCTGAAATAAGTCAAACAAGGCCACAGTGTTTACTAACGAGAATGCATTAGTATGAACAAAATCCATTCATTATTTATCATAGAACTTCCAACTGATATAAAACTCATACCTGGTGGATGTCCCATGGAAAACACCCATTTTGTTGGCCGGATTTAGGCCTTACCCATTTTACCAAATAGAACAAAGGCTGCTGCCACAACGGCTAGCCAAGCGCCTCCCTCAAAATCACTCTATTTGCCATCTCCCCACTGGGATCATTGCTCAGTAGGGCTTTCCATTTTCAACTGAATTATGCCAAATAGAAGATGCTGTTCCCATGAGCCATCACCAGCAGCAGAAAAGTTGGACCCTTTCAAGCTTTTTTTGCACCCCACAAAGACAGGACAAGTTGAACCCCCTCTCTTCAATCAAAGTTGTGCATGTCATAAACAAACTCATTAGGGTGTACACCATTGGTGCCAAACCATACTGCCATATTCATCTCGAAATCTCTGTGCGAAATTACCAGACCCCCATTGTGAACTACAAACTTAGTTAACTTTTATTCTCACTGTAACCTGGACAGAATGTCAGACCAAGCCACTAGCAAACAAGGACAAGCCCCCACAATTAAAGTATTTTATTTTATTTCTTTTATCAAAATTGTCATAGTGAATAGTGCATAAGTCATTTCCTCCCAAGTGTACAATAAAGATGCCTGGGGTTCCCTACATCCATGCCCTCTCCATGAACCGCAATAAAGTTTGCCACAGACCATCCTCCTGAAAACCATCCATCTTAGCATTGCAGTTTCCTTGTTGAGCCCCAACTGCCTCCCTTTAAGACAAACTAACCAAGCTCTATGTAAAACCGAATAGAACCACTTCAAAATCCGAAAAACATGTTTATTAACTTCTGACTTAACAGTTTCAGCAAACTAAGTAACCATTTTTCTATTGTAATTAACTTTTCCTTTTTGCCTACGGTACCCTTTTAGTGGCTGTCATATAACAATGTCTTTAGCGTGGTCAGGGAGGCCCTTGATCTCTGTCCAATGATGCTGTAGAAGTACCTCCTTTGTGTAACTCACTGATCCACCATATCAGTACTCCCCTGTTGTTGTCTAACCCCTCATACTTACACTCATACTTACACCACCTGACAAATTCCCAATCATCCCATACCCTGGAATACCTGGCCCATGTAGCCATGGCAACCAAGCTCTTCACTACTTCTGCCACTTTCCAGCCACCAAATCCCAAAGCCAGACTGACCAGTCAACATAGACCCTCTTGTTTTGCTGAGGGCCAGCTTGTGAAACCAGGTCCACTGAAAACAAGAAAGAGCATCTGCAATATTATTTCAGACTCCTGGGGAGTGAATTTATAATTTTCTTGGAAGCTTTGGCTTGGTACAATCATAGCCCCTGAGAACCTTATATTATCTTAAGGTAAATTAAATTCCATGAGGTCTGAATCAAGTTTGACACCCATAAACTTTACTATTGTAGCTGTCCCTTCGGTATTTCATTTCCTTGCCACCATTTTCATGGTGCCCAGCAGTAGCTGGGACTGTAGTAAATCTCTTGGACCTACAAACAAAAAGTCATTCATGTAGTGTATTGTTGACTGCACCCCTAACTCAACCCTCACAACCCATTCCAGGAAAGTACTGAAGGATCATCCTATCAGAAGGCATTTGTCTATGTAAATCTGCTCCCTCCAACAGCAACCCAACAGATTAAAGCATTTTGGGTACATCAGTAAGCCAGTGTCAGCCTTCACCATCAAACCACCCTCTCCTGCTGCTCTCAGCAGCTCTGAAGCCTTGTCAAAGGAAGTGTAAGTGACTCTGTACAAGCAATGTCATCATTCATGGACCCTTCCTCAGGGTATGAAAGATGGTGTATGAGCCTAAATTTCAATGGTTCCTTCTATGGAACAACCCAGAGGGGGGAGATCAACATTGCCGTGAATGGGGGGCATCATAAGGTGCAATGTAATTTAACTCCCTGAATGGAATCAGGAAACCCATAGAATTCCCCTCCTCCAAAAGCTGTCTGCTGATATTTATAGTTCCTTAAATTGAGACCACATTGAGGCCACATTCACACACAAACACACATATATATATATATAGGTATATGTGCATGCGCACATCTTGAATATGCGCATGCGAAACATACTTCAAGGCAGCTGGGCGGCATACCACCCCTGAATTTCTGCCGTCCTAGGTCCAGGCCTTAGTGACCTTGCCACAAATCTGGGCCTGTTGGTGTTACTAGTCCATTAAAAATCAGATGATTTGCCAAACATATATCTGCAGTATAAGAAAAGTCCCAGTCTGAACTTAGAGAGAGGAAGGAAAATTTACAGTATATTATTAGGGAACAATCTCCTGTACCATAAATGCTTCACTTTGCAATCCAAATAAAATGAATGGAGCAATTGTGAAAGAAATAGGTTTGCTCCTAAATAATTATAATATGATAAAATAAATAAAAAATAAATACATTTTGTCACCAAGTAGGTGCTATAACAATGTTTAGTTACATTTACATTTTTCTATTACATGCAAGAACTGTTTCATTAACATGTATAGCATTTCCTAAATCCATTTCTTCCAAGCAAATTAAGACTCTAAATGACGTATAGCTAATTGAATTATATAATGGTAATGACTGCATAGTTCTTTGTAAACATTTGTACAAAGCTGTCATCTGACTATAAGCATTGTTTGTTACACAACAATAGATACAACTTGCCTGTTTATCTGTATTACAAGACGTTTTCAAATTATATTTACCAAAGCAGACCTCACTATGAATGAACATAAAGTTGTCTCCTGTCATCTAATGAATATTTCATAATGTATAAATGTGTAACTTTCTCACAGAAAAGACAGTTGAGCTGTGTAATTTAAATAAAAGACTGATATTGTGTAGACATTCATTCTTTGTTATATCTGACAATATAATATAGCACATTATGCTTCATAATAATTCTGCAGTTTTAATGTGACTCACTATATCTGAAAGCTGCTGTATAAACATTGTGATTGATATAAGGATGTCAAGTAATTTTCGCTATTGTTCTATGAATCTTTAATAAAAACACTTTAGAGAGCTCAGTGGCAAGGATTTATGGTTTTGCAGTCATCATAAGAAAAAAGCTTTGTGTTCTATGAAATATTTGAGAATAAAAAAACATTTTAGTCTATCTTAATTACATGTGTGCATTTATTAAGATAATTAGGCAACATTTATTCACATTTTAATGGAACTAGTCTTTACGTATGCAGGAAATAATACTGTACATTTAGTAAATATTCTATGATGAATCACACATCTGAAACCAGATTAAAAGAATGTTAAGATACGCAGCAGGAAATATGTGCAATCATGAATGTATTATTTTCCATCTTTGTTCAATGAATTTCATCTTCCCTCCCCATTTCATTCCATTCTCCATTAACTTCATTTACATTAAAAAATGTAATTGGTATTTAAATCTTTACATTCATAATAGTCTCCTGGAAAAATGGCGTAATTAATGTTTAAAACATGTTATGGTACAGTATGTGATCTATGGAGATGGCAGTTTCCATTTACACTGAACAAACTAAAGTATGCAACATACCATCTCCCACTCATAAATTATGAATAAATACATGCAATCAGTGAAAGATAGGGATGTAGCGAACTGTTCGCCGGCGAACTAGTTCGCGCGAACTTCGACTGTTCGCGTCCGCCGCAAGTTCGCGAACGTCGCGCGACGTTCGCCAATAGGCGTTCGCGTCAAAATCGTTCGACCATTCGATCACTAAAATCCTTCGATCGTTCGAATTGAACGATTTTCGGATGTTCGAAGTTCGCGAACAGTTCGCGAACTGTTCGCATTTTTTACCGGTGTTCGCGAACACATACTCGGCGGTTCGCTACATCCCTAGTGAAAGATTGTTGTGCGAACACATTAACAGGAAAATTGTTATAAATCATTAAAGATTTCTCAACCTTTATCACTTTACCTTTTGATAAAAAAAATCTTGAAATGTTGAAAATCTTGAAAATGCATATGGTGATATTCTTAGACAAACTAGGCATATTCATAGATACCCAATAAAATAGTTATCTATCCAGATATGCCCCATTATAGAACATAGGTTAAATCAAACCACTTACATTGAGTTTGATCAGTGACTTAAGGGGGTGGCACATGGGTCATACCTGTTTGCTTTTGAAACTGAGCTGCATGCTAAGGATCATTTGCAAACTCACTGGACAATTATGTCTCATGTGGCCCCACTTTATAGTTGCTGACTAAGCGGAAAAGCAGGACATTGGGTTCTGCTATGTTAGACATCCTATCATCCCAGCCTTTATGAATTGCATTTTTGGCTAACTAACTATATTAGCAACATTTTTTTTATTTTACACAGCCTATTTACCCAAGTTTCTATTTTTAAATGAACTGTTACTTTAAACTTTTTTAACATCCCAGGATCTAAAATACATCCATTGTTCTCAATAATGGGGGATCTGAGAAGTTGACTATTGTTACAACTTTTTATTGTTCAATATATTTTTTTGATCTAGATGTATATATAAAATAAAATAAAATGAAAAGGGAGATGGCAAGCATTGCACTACAGGAAACACAATGAAAATATGTAAAAATAATTCCAGCTTTTTATAGAACTGTTGGAGGGGTTTAGTTATTGGTGTGATATTAAAGGGATCCTATTATGATTTTTTTTGGTATTGTTTTTATTTCTAAATTATACTGTTTACACTGCAAATAATTCACTCTACCATAAACAATTTCATTCCTGAACCAACAAGTGTATTTTTTAGTGTACCTTGTAATATTGGTGTGTAGGTAGCCGTCTCAGGTAATTTTGCCTGGTCATGTGCTTTCAGAAAGAGAACAGCACTTCTTGATGGAACTGCTTACAAACAGGCTATTGTTTCTACCTCTTTTTTACTATGGAGTGTTGTTCTTATGTCTATCAGGGAGCTGTTATCTTGTGTCAGGGAGCTGTTATTTGGTTACCATTCCCATTGTTCTGTTTTTAGGCTGCTTGGGCGGAAAGAGAGGGGGTGACATCACTCCAACTTGGAGCACGTCACATGACTGAGGTCACTTTGGAAACTGATATGTCTAGCCCCATGTCAGTTTTCAAAATTAAATATAGTATCGGTTTGTTCTTTTGAAAAACTGATTTCAGTGCAGAAGTTTGCTGGAGCTGCACTATTAACTGATGTGTTTTGAAAAAAAGCATGTTTTCCCACGACAGTATCAGTATTCTTCTTCTATTATCTATACCGTTTGTTTAACTAGAAAGATTTGTGTTTGCAAGATAGTAAAAATAGCTGTTGAGTAAGAACTATTACAAATGATATGGATCTTTAGAGCAACTGGAGTAACAGAAGGCAGTTACTCAAGTTACCCATCCCCTACCTATCCCAGTATAGTTACTATTTCATTGTCTGCAAGCTTGGGACACAGACAATAACTGAGGATAATTAGCTCTGTTTAAAGTAACTTTTCTAGGGGAGGAAGTAACAGTAAAAATAATAACAACTGGCAGTTGAAATTAAACAGAACACATTTTAATAGAAATTAATATTAATTATACTGGCTAGGTTGCTTATAATGGTTTAACATTGTTAAAATTATTTAGAAAGCACTGCACATTATCATTTAGAGGCTGATGAAGAGCTTATCCATGGACATCCATATCCACAGAAAAGTATATTTTACCATTTCAGTTTTCATTTCAGAAATATAATACAGTGAGTTACTCAAAAAGTCCAAGCAGTAGTAGTAGGGTAATTGATTTTCAACTTTTTACTTAAGTTGTCATAAATATATATTTTTAAATGTATTCACAAGTTTTGATTCACATTTACATTCTTGCTTTCATTTTCTTGGATATGTTACATTTATCTGTCTGCATAAAGCCCTTTGTAAATAGTTTAAAGTAAAAAAAATTTAAATGTTTATTCACTCTATTGTTTACATTAGAAGGCTGGTTGATGGTATTAAGCACTGTAAATTATAGATAAGTTACATAGTTACATAGTTAAATTGGGTTAAAAAAAAAAGTCCATCAAGTTCAACCCCTCCAAATGAAAACCCAGCATACATACATACTCCCCTCTCTACTTTTAATTAAATTCTATATACCCATACCTATACTAACTATAGAGCTTAGTATCACAATAGCCTTTGATATTATGTCTGTCCAAAAAATCATCCAAGCCATTCTTAAAGGCATTAACTGAATCAGCCATCACAACATCACCCGGCAGTGCATTCCACAACCTCACTGTCCTGACTGTGAAGAACCCCCTACGTTGCTTCAAATGAAAGTTCTTTTCTTCTAGTCTAAAGGGGTGGCCTCTGGTACGGTGATCCACTTTATGGGTAAAAAGGTCCCCTGCCATTTGTCTATAATGTCCTCTAATGTACTTGTAAAGTGTAATCATGTCCCCACGCAAGCGCCTTTTTTCCAGAGAAAACAACCCCAACCTTGACAGTCTACCCTCATAATTTAAGTCTTCCGTCCCTCTAACCAATTTAGTTGCACATCTCTGCACTCTCTCCAGCTCATTTATATCCCTCTTAAGGACTGGAGTCCAAAACTGCACTGCATACTCCAGATGAGGCCTTACCAGGGACCTATAAAGAGGCATAATTATGTTTTCATCCCTTGAGTTAATGCCCTTTTTTATGCAAGACAGAACTTTATTTGCTTTAGTAGCCACAGAATGACACTGCCCAGAATTAGACAACGTGTTCTCTACAAAGACCCCTAGATCCTTTTCATTTAAGGAAACTCCCAACACATTGCCATTTAGTGTATAACTTGCATTTATATTATTTTTGCCAAAGTGCATAACCTTGCATTTATCAACATTGAACCTCATTTTCCAGTTTTCTGCCCAGTTTTCCAGTTTAGACAAATCACTCTGCAAAGTGGCAGCATCCTGCATGGAACCTATAGTTCTGCACAATTTAGTATCATCTGCAAAAATAGAAACAGTACTTTCAATGCCCACCTCCAGGTCATTAATAAACAAGTTGAAAAGCAAGGGACCTAGTACAGAGCCCTGCGGTACTCCACTAACAACACTGGTCCAATTAGAAAATGTTCCATCTACCACCACTCTTTGTAGTCTATCTTTTAGCCAGTTCTCTATCCAGGTACAAATACTATGTTCCAGGCCAACATTCCTTAATTTAACCAGTAACCTTTTGTGTGGCACTGTATCAAATGCTTTAGCAAAATCTAAGTAAATCACATCCACTGCCATCCCAGAATCGAGGTCTCTACTTACATTCTCATAAAAAGAAATTAAGTTAGTCTGGCAAGATCTATTACGCATAAAACCATGCTGGCACAAACTCATAGTATTATGATTTGCTATGAAGTCCAGTATCTTATCCTTTATTAACCCTTCGAAAAGCTTTCCTACCACTGACGTCAGACTAACTGGCCTATAGTTTTGAGGCTGAGAACGGAATCCTTTTTTGAATAGAGGCACCACATTAGCAATTCGCCAGTCTCTCGGCACTATGCCAGATCTCAATGAATCCTGAAAAATTAAGTAAAGAGGTTTGGCAATCACAGAGCTAAGCTCACTAATTACCCTGGGATGAATACCATCTGGTCCTGGACCTTTGTTAATCTTAACATGTTCTAGTCTCTTTTGAATTTCTTCATGTGTGAACCATGCATCATTAGTTGTATTAGTGACAGACTAGTGTCTGTACAAACATAGGAAATGGAGAGAGGGAGCAGGGAAATAATTACCAATTAGTCTGCACCAAGTGACTGTCAGAGAGGTCTTGCACATGCCTGCATAGTGTAACATTAATGCTGCAATGCTTAACAAATCCCCTGATTTTACACTATTTTCCTTGTAAACTGAAGAAGGTAAAAATGAGGACTCTACTGTATGTGCAAAATTACATGTAACATATTGTCAAAATAATTATCCCTGAATACCAAAATATTATAATTTCTCCTGATAAGGTGTTCGGAAGTCTGGGGTAAGAAAGGTAAAAGTGCTAAGGAGTCCAATGCTCATTGAGGCAGTAGTTCTTCCACTAGTCTGTCTATTCTCTGCACCTCAAAGTCTGTGCCCACTCCCACTTACTAACTTGGGTGTCTGAATGATGAGCAAGGTAGGAGATGGGTAAGGGGAAGGAGGCAGGCTTGGCTAGGTACCTCGGTACCTCCCTGCTCCCACCCCTCATGAATACAGTGCTGCATAATACAGGTACTATTGTATTTATCAAGGAACCTGTAAGCCTCTGTGCTATAAAACAGAGTGCAGAGACCTGTGGCAATTTTGCATCAGAGGAAGGCGATATGTACCCATTGCACCTATTTTTTGCACATTGCTTTGGGGGCTCAAATAAGAAAAAGAATTGGTGGCAAAACAATAAACACAAATTACATTTATAGATGAGCATTCTTCTTTCTGGAGCAATGCTGTGGCCAATAAATCAATAAAAAATAATAAATACTATTCTTAAATTGAGAAGGTATAGTAATTTCATTTTGATCAGATAATAATGCTAAGCAGAGTGAGTCTCTCATGTTTTTCAGTTTTGGCTTTATAAATGATGAGCTTACCATGCCATTACAATCACTGACATAAGTTTACTAAATCTGCAGAATCTAGAGATTCTTTGGGATGTGTAGGCCTGTTTTTAGTAATTGTGATTTTTTTTTTAAGGATTTCTGTTGGTGTTAGAATAAAATATTGAACTGATGTTTAGAAAGTTATGTAGAGCAAGCGTATTAGGTCAGCCTTTCCTTGATGAAGGCAACTACTTAAAGTCACTTCTGATCTGTGAATCTGATTAAGCTAATCAGCAAAAAAATGTATAAGTAAGACACACTGATTGCCATGTTAAAGTTAAAATAAGTCTTTTGTATAGAAATACAAGTTTTGCATATATTATTGAGTAGCTGATGTTGCTCAAATAATTAAATAACTATATAAAGGATTTCCTATTCAATGTGTATTATTGAATATATTATATTGGTATACAATAAGGGGCTGATTCACTAAGAGTCGAATATCGAGGGTTAATTAACCCTCGATATTCGACTGGGAATAGAAATTCTTCGACTTCGAATATCGAAGTCGAAGGATTTAGCGCAAATAGTGCGATCGTACGATCGAAGGATTATTCCTTCGATCGAACGATTTAATCCTTTGAATCAAACGATTCGAAAGATTTAAATCCAACGATCGAAGGAATATCCTTCAATCAAAAAAAGTTAGGCAAGCCTATGGGGACCTTCCCCATAGGCTAACATTGACTTCGGTAGCTTTTAGATGGCGAACTAGGGGGTCGAAGATTTTTTTAAAGAGACCGTACTTCGACTATCGAATAGTCGAGCGATTTTTTAGTTTGAATCCTTCGATTCGAAGTCGTAGTCGAAGGTCGAAGTAGCCCATTCGATGGTCGAAGTAGCCCAAAAAATACTTCGAAATTCGAAGTTTTTTTACTTTGAATCCTTCACTCGAAGTTAGTGAATTGGCCCCTAAATGTTTTTTTTTATATATATGATTAAATAACTTTACATGTAATGTAGGGAGAAACAGTACTGGGGAAATGGGTAGTGTATGTACTGGAGTTTCTCTGATATGAGAAACTGAAAAAGCTAATCAGCAAATAAATATATACAGTAAGTAAGACACTGTGATTGCCTTCTTAAAGTTAAATTAAATAATTTGTATGAAAAGGAAAGTTTTCTGTATCTTATTTTGTAAGTTAGTGTTGCACAGATAATTCAAGTGCTATTTAAAGATTTCCCTCTTCTATGTGTATTATTGAAAATGAGATATTGGTATGTAATGGGGAGAACACTTCAAAAGTAGTATTAGAATGAGGCAGATCTGGACTGAGAATTAAAATAGGCCCTGGCATTTCACGTACACAGAGACCCAACCAGCCCACATAGAGGCCCAAACAGCCCCCCCCCCAGTCCACTGAATAGTGACTTTCTATGGCAACTTATAGCAGCCCCTCTGGCATTTGCCAGAACCCAAAGATTGCCAGTCCGGGCCTGGAATGAGGGTAGTGTACTACTGTCTTTTGTTTTTTTGAGACCACTCCCTTGCTCACCTGGGGAAATCTGGGAATAACTGGGAGAATTGCATGCCAAGTGTGTCTTCGATGTACAGTATTTAAGGAAAATAATCTTCTACTCAGGTCATGCAGGCCTGTGTTATCTGTTATACAGGTATTGGATGACAAGCCCAACAATTAGGTAGGCTCCCATATATGTTGCACAGGTCTCAGTCATGATGATGGGTCTCCTTTTTACTAAACTCAGGAGAAGTAAACACATTACACATTGAATGGCGAGTGGGTAGACTACAGGTAGAGTCTAATTTAAGTGTTACTGTGTGATAAATTACGTTTGTGTTATGTTTATTACGCAGGTATAGTGCCTTCTGTCAATATAAATTAAGAGCAGATAGCTATTGATTGATTTGGTGGTAGCCATTAACCTCCGCACCCATTATATCTCTTTAACAATCAAGTTCATAATGGTTAAACACATCAACCCTTTGAAGTTTGCAATCATAAATTAAAACACAGTGAAACAAATTGTTTTCAAATTTTAAAGCAATTTTAAAGCAATTTTCTGTCAGGAATTTTGTAATTATAGTGGTTTATACATGTAATCAACTATTAAAGCAGAGTGCCTGAATTTAAAAAAAATAGTGAAACTGATTGTATTGCATATCAGTCAAAATTTCAAAATTAATGTGTTTTTTTTAAGAAAAATAAATGCTATACCTTTCCCACATACTGTGGTTCAGAACCCATATATTCTTCAAGCACGAAGAACTGATTCCATATCCAGCCTCGTTTAACCCGCTGAGCGGCTGATCTTGGTCCTGGCATTGTGATAATAGCATTTTCTCTCTGCTTCAGTGATGGAATCTGTGGTGGCTGCTGTGGCTGTAATGGTGTTAAAAGACCTCCATCAAAAAATAACCAGAGAAGCAGCGATAAGGAGTTCCTTGTAAGCATTGGAAAAGACTTCCCTACAGCCGGGGTGTTAAAATTCCAATACGTGTAGCAAAATTGTAGGATCCAGCTTTGAACTTTTTTAACTTCACCATGCAACATGGACTTTTACTGTACTAAAATGATATATCACTTCTTCAGCTGACAACTTTGCCATCACATGTATATCCATCCCTGGGTGCCTGTAATGAGCAAATTTATATTGTAAGGACTAAAAGAAATACTCAATTTTTCAATTTTAAAAACACCTTTGCAATGTATACTAAAAATGAAAAGTGCATTAATTCCCAATTACATCAAATTTATTTCTCTAAATGTTGTGCCTTTTTTATAGATTCCTTTTATACTATGAACTTTATTGTCAATTATAAATTTGTTTCCAAAACACTAAAATTTATATATTTGATTAAAACAAAATGGTATGTTCATAAAGCTTAATATTTTATATGCATCAACAAAGAATGTTTTTCGGAAATATGGGAGAAACCCAATCAGCAGGTAGTATTTAGACACCTGTTTAAAAGCAAGGATCTTTATAATAACACCTGGGCAAAATAGTGCCTTCTATTATTCTATGATGTATGAAAATTAAAGAGCAGTGTTTGTCTATTAATCCACACTGGTAAACAGTTATTCATCTGCAGCAGTTGAAATGATAAAATAAAATCTGACGGGGGCAATGTTTTACTGCAGTAAAGCAGATATCTGAACCTATATACCCCCTATCTTTTGTAGATATCTGAACCTCTAAAACCCTTAAGCAGCTATCAGAGTGCATAGTTGTAGCCTGGCAGGTGGGTTTTTTATTTGAAAACCAATTTAAACTAATACACATAAATCAAATAAGTCAAAGACTCAAAATGTATGTTGAACCTGTAAAATTACACTAAGGCTATATTCATCATCTTCATGAAATGCAAAATATATGTTTTAAAACTTCTATAATCTATTTTCATAGTAGCAAATTAAATGTGTTTTGTTTATATAGAAAGGGGAAAACAAGCTGTTTATAACAAAAGGGAAATGAAAACACACACATCTGAACAGCAGGTTAAAATGTAAAATGCAAAATACTTTCTAGAAATAATTGTGCTTCATTGTATGTGAAATACAATATATGACAATTAAGTATGTGCAACATTCAAAACAAAACCATAAAGATTTTATGAGCCAAATTATGACAACTCCATAATAAGATCCCAATTACAATAAATGAACTCTATAAAAGCCTGAATAATATGGTATTAATGTTCATTCCAAAATAACACTTTGTCAGCCACATGCAACTTGAAAAAAGCATTTTATAAACTGAGATTAAACTAATGTCATTTTTCCGCACATGCATCATTAATTGCTGGACATATAATCCAGAGAAAGCAAATGTCCTGTGCGTGCAGAATTATTGGTTGATTCTTATTCAAAAAATGAACCTGACAAAGTTTGTAGTTGCTCTTTGTGGTTTGATGACTATAGTTACTGTACCTTGTAAGAAAAGCTTTCTTCTTTACATTTCTGATATCTAGGATAAGTCCTTTTTTATTTGAATTATGAAAATATTATTATAAATAAAGCCTTGAACAGTGTATGAAAGCACAACTTCTGAATATATTCATATTTCCACCATTACAGTGAAAAGCACTGCAAAAAGAACATATGTGTAAATGTCAATGATCAATAAGTAGGCTGGTCACAGCCTGTATTTTAGCCTCAAGCCCATAAAATGATCCTGATATTCATATTATTGATGGGGAAAAATGATACATTTATAAAAAGATGTATATTTTCCAGAAAAGGTGCCAACCCTATCAACAAGGTGTAACAGGGATTCACTAAATTGTTGAAACATAATCTATTACCAAAGTATTTTTAATTTGTAAATGGCAAGCAAAATAAAGTAAGTTATCAGGCTGTAGTGATGGGCAATTCAATTAGTCAAGGAATGGATTTGTGGCGAATGTTTTTGGGAAACTGAGGTGAAAATTCAAAGACGAAAAATCTTTCTCGTCAAAAAAAATTGTTGTGCATCTAAATGGACGTGTGCATAAAAATTATTGCGCGTCAAAACTGTTTGGATGCCCATTGACGTCAATGTATTTGAATTTTTTTTTCCATTTGCATTTTTTTTGCCATTTCGCTAATTTTTAGGTGAAGCAAAATGGGACAAATTTGCCCTTCACTATCAGGCTGTTGTCAGTAAACTGAAAAAAATGTTAAATTGTGCTTTTAAGTAATGCATAATACTGTGTCAATTAGCGTATATGAGTTGTATTTTCTAGTGAAAGATTTTTATTGTATTTTGAAATTTCTTGGCAGAATACATTTTGTGGTATTTATATCTATTTCTTCTTCCTTTCTGGCATATAAAATCTTGAACTTGCCCTATGGCAAGGTTTTGCAGATGCAGATAGAGTCACTGCCCCAATACATAAAGCAGAATAATATAACCTTTATGTATAAGGCTAGTTAATACTGTATTTGTTACTTCAAAATGCATGTGACTGATTTATCAATGAGAGTGAGAGATATAAGGAAGCCTAGCTGAGTAAATGGGTCACATGAACTCATGAAATATAAAATATAAGAAATATGAAACTATAATATGACACAAAATATCAAAAGAGGGTAATAGTATAATTACAGTATCCCCATGTATATAGGTTTGCATTCTACAACACACAATTCAGTAAATTCAGAAAATAACATCTTAAACTTTTTATGGAATAATGGTCATGACCATCATACTGCTAAGAAGATGTAAACCAGATGACACAAGGAATTGTGTGTTTGTGGTTGTGAAAATTAAGTCAATAAAAAACAGTATTTAGTAAGGATGCACTGTATGCAGGATTTGGCTTGGGATTTGGGCTTTTCAGCACTATTTAGATTCTCCAGAATCTGTGTGTTCCCAAACTGAATCCAGATCCTTAAAATCATGTGACTTTTATTCACACAAACAAGGAAATGTAAATCTTTTTCCCATGTGTAACTAATTTGCATATGCAAATTAAAATTTGCCTTGCCCAAATCATTTATAAAAGATTTTCTAGATTCAGGTTTTTTAATAAATACATGCACATGAACTCTTTAGTTTTTTTCTTATTAAAAAACTTTTTGACTTTTGATCTCCCCATGTCTAGACTCCACACATATGGTATGAGACACAGTAGGAAGGAGGGCACTGCTCTGTAGAGCTTACAGTCTCTTACAGTGAGTGGGTATATACCATACAGGTACAAAAACGAGGGCAAAAAGTGCACAATGTTTGGGCAATTACCATTAAGTGCAGCAGTAGGCTAGACATTGTAATGCTCAAGTACTACTGTTTATATAGACATACAAATAGAGTTCAACACAACTCTATTCTAGCCCATGTCCCTTCCTTAGGAGGCTCTTACGATGCTGCCCCCTTCACCCCTCCAACATTTACCTTTCCTGTGTTGGATGGGGGTCCAGAGGTGTGCCGCATCATTAGTGCAAAGTTTGCAAATGTATTCCATGCACTAGAGAAAAGGAATTTCCGGTTTAATAATTTGGCTCTAAAAGCTTTTTGCCACTTCTGGTAACTTGTGGGGATATATCGCATGGCAGGAGCGCGCCTGATAATGAACAAACAGTATTATACACTTCCAAGTATTTTTATGGTATAATTTTGGCATAGCATGTACCAGTAGTTACTGTTTTATTAACTTTAGTAGTAAAAATACAATATGAAGAATTGTTGGACTAAATTAAAATAAATTAGAGTGCTAATTTAAAAAGTTTAGTTGTGAAATAATAAGGAAAAACTTTGGAAGAAATTTGACTTAACACTACAATTATTCTGTTGCCTAAACAAAGGAGTTAGAAATACAAAACCACAGGTTGTTTACTAATCTCTAATTACACACACTGCGTAATAAGATCAAAGTAAAAAGGACCTTTCCCATAAGGTATTAATAAATTACTTATAAATGACTGGTTATTAATCATTATTACATGAAATGAACCTAAGGGCAGAAATAATGGTTTTCTTGTGCTTGTCTCTTTAGGTTACAGAAATAAAGATAATAAAACCTAGTGTAACCTGTTGTCAACTGAATGTACTGGTCAGCTCAGCTGGCCCCTGGTTAGCAGATTATGGAAATAACAACAGTTCAATGTATGTTACTTCATGCAGGTGATTTGTCCCTTAGAGCTTCAGGCATACAGAATTCCTACTGCCCTCAGTGTATGACTGATCACTCACAGATTCACAGGCTTATGTCTTGCTGTGTAGGTTGATTAGTTAGACCAGCAAGCACAATTTTTTATATTAACCATTGTGCATGGGGAAGAAGTACATGATCTATCCTTTAAGGATTTAAAAGGCTATTTTCAATATACTCAGTACATGCAAAAACAAATACATGCAAATCAAAGATTGTGGTCAACAGTCATGGCTTCTGTAAACCGTATTTTAGAAAATGCATTATTAGAAACAACAGTAATGAAGCTGTAAACCTACAGTATGTCACACTAATATTAAGCAAAGCCTTCAAGATTGCTTTTTAAAAAAACAAAAACCTACAGAAACCTAAAAATGATAACAAACATACATGCCTTTACTAAACATTATTCCATTTATTCTATTTAAATCCTGAAGGAATATCTAATCTCTTTCAACACTACATTATATATCAATGTACTGGCTGTTTTTTGAGCACTTTTGTTTAAGTGAGGATTTTAAGAACATCTTCAAAAGATGTCTATGATGATTCTCATTTATCCAGGTCATGATTACAGTATCTGGTAGAATTAATTCAAAGGCAACTGGACATAAAGAGTTTTTTTTTCTTGAAAATGTTTCACCACTCATCCAAGAGACTTCTTAAATTCAACTAAAGTGGTAGAGAATTGGTAATTCCCCAGAATTTAAACCCTTGAGGGTAGTATCACAATGGTTCCATTGGAAACTCACAGTTGTGAAGAGTGCTCTGATCTATACAATGGGGAGTCAAAACAACTGCTTTGTAAGGGAATGGCCCAACATAGAGGGCTAACTCCTCAGGACTAGACTTAGTAGTCTATCTACATCTCAAGGAAAAGGGAACAGAGAAGGGGGCCTGCAGCACAGATTGTCATCAACGTAAAATGCCGCTTTGACATCCTTAACCCGGCAGCTTCACAACAATTCACATTTCAAGTCTTGTACATTGAAAGATTAATACCTGATTCAATGAAAATAATGGTACCATTGTGACTGGATGATATTTTCATACATCTGTGAGTTCCAGCCAACACCTTGCTGAATTTCAATGAAACCACTTTGATTGAGTGAAGGGTTTTAATTCCCAGGGAATTCTTTATTTGAACTGAAGAAGCCATTCGGGTGAGTGTTGAAATTTTTTCAAGAAAAAAACGTCCTAATTTACTTTGAATTTATTCAACTAGATACTGTATCTTCAAAGATACTTTGCATATGTGGAAACCTTTGTGGTATTATATGGAACGTGGTAGTACTGTACATATTGTGTATGCATTACCCTGGTTTCTAAATGTAGTATGTACCTGCATTGTTTATTAAATACATTTTAAGAAATATGTAGTGTATATTAAGCATATATTGTTAAATATATTTCAAGAAATTGTAAGTGTTCTACAGTTTTTTTTTTAAAGTGTCTCCACTTTTTTTAAGTAAACAATGGAAGCAGATTTAGTATTACTGTATGGACAGCATGCACTTTTATGCTCATTGCAAAATGTAAAAATCACTTTTCCTTACAGGAAGCTGCATTTATTTCAGTAGAGTTCCAGCAAAAACTTGATTTTATCTGTTGAACTGGCAAGGTCATAAAATCTGTATGTACTGTAGCTCAGTGGAAGATAAGGGAAAGGTGTGCTGCCAAAGCAGATTATGGACAATCACCTATGGTAAGAAATCCCGAAAATGTATGCTCAAGATTCAAAAATTTTTGATCAGCAAAAAAACTGCATCTTCTTTAAGAAAAATAAAATGTATTTTTATCTCTAAGTCTGTTTATTTTTGAGTATACAACATGCAAAACCTATAACAGATTTTAGTTCAATTGCATTAATACTGATGAGCTAAATTTTTTTCAGCGAAAATGACGCCCATAGACTTCAATTGGTTAAAAAAGTTGTCGCGCAACAAAAAAAAATGGACACCCATAGACATCAATGCATTTTGCCATTTCGTGAATTTTTGGTGATGCAAAATTAGTGATGCCCATCACTAATCATTAATAATATATTAAAGGTGTACTTCATTATAATTGCCATATCTAGAATGCAATGGATTATGCTTGCTTTATAGAAGGTGGAAAGTACAGGGTTTCTGCTTTACATAGCACTTGTTAAGTGGTCTAAAATGCAATTTAGTAAGACTGTTTATATGGATGCCCATGGGCCACCCACATGCCACACCTTTTCTTGGTTGTTGCAATTGGCACCCAAGTGCACAATATAAACTATTTGCAGAAAATATTTTAGTCTCCAGAATTTAGCCCATACATTTCCATTGGATAGAGGTGTCTGCAGTTACTTTGGAATGCAATTAAAACAGTGCATTATGGGCATTATGAGTACTCATTACATTTTGCTCCTAACTATAATTTTTCCTTTAATATTTTACCAGACTTGCCAGATTCACATGGCATGCTGGATAAAATGGAGCAGATGCAAAAGCAGCTTGCACTTGAAACCAGACACTGTAAATGTAAGTTAGTTATAGTAAACACATTATATATTTTAGAATATAGTCTAAAAATATTTGGACAACTATAAAACCCAAGGTGGTCCTCTCTTTGCTGCTAAAACAGCCTTCACCCACTAGATTTTGAAACCAGATTTTGATGGATGGGATTTGCATCTATTCTTATATGGAGGGTGGGCATTGCATTAATTTTGTTCTTTTAAAATATCCGTAAAAAGCATGAACAATAAATTATTAACATTTTTCATATTGTATACACGAATAGATCTTGGTCTCGTCAAAATACATAATACATTTAGGGGCAGATTTATCAAAAGTCGAAGTGAAAATTTGAATTAAAAAAATTCAAATTTCAAGATAATTTTTGTATACTTCGACTAGAGAATAGTCCAAATTGGATTCAAATTTTTAAAAAAATAAATAAAAAAATTCAAAAATTCAAAATTTATCATCGACTGTCTATTTAAAAATTTGACTTCGACCATTCACCATTTAAAACCTGCCCAATTGCTTTTTTAGCCTATGGGAGACCTCCTAGAACCTATTTGGAGTCAATTGGTGAGAAATTGAAGGGTTTTTTTTTAAAAAAAACTTTGAATCTTACGATTCGTACGATTCTAATTAGATCAAAAATGGACCTATTTGGTCATAAAAAAAAACATTAGATTTTCTGATAAATTTTGATTGGTCGTTTTTAATTTGAATTTCGAGTTCAAAAAAACTACCATTACTTCAAAATTTGACCCTTGATAAATCTGCCTCTTAATGCTTCTTTTACATATTTTAAATTTAAATTACGATGTGGACCAAGAAACATCAATAAGCAGAATGCATTAGTTAAAAAGCACAATATTGGTATATTTTGTGTTTGCAAAAATGTGTGCTCTGTTTTTGGATAAGCAGTTTTAGTATGGACTATTTATACTGTACCACATTTTGTGATTATGAGATAATACCAGATCAGATTGAGTTGAAAATTAGCTTGTTGTTTAACAGTGTAATATTATTTGTTTCATTATAGAATTGCTGTGTATATAATGTGAATTACATGCAAAATTGGATTCCTGTATTTTGTTAATTCCACTTTTATAGAACAGATTTGGTCATTTACTGTGTGAAATGGGGCATTTAGTCTGTAAAATGAGAGACGGATAGTACTTTGCATTTTATTCATGCTATAACCTGTTATTCTACAAAATGCACAGAGAAAGTTCAGTTAAAACTGTTATGCTAATAAAAACAACACACATTAGCAGCAGCACAGCTTTAGGTTCAAAGAAAGGGATAAGCATTGCATTGCTCAGACTGTCTGCTACAATTTTTCAGTTTTAGTACTAGAGACTGAAGTTGGTTACACATGTACTAAATGTTTCATGCAGCTTATTCAATTCACATTAATAAAATCAGTCTTCATATAGGACACAAGAAGCCTAGCTAATTCATTGTGGAGGTGCCTTGCAGGGCTGGGGTCCTTGGGTTAGATCAAGCCAAGTGAAAGGCTTTTGTAGGGTTTCACTGTGTCACATAAAAAAAGGAGCAGATATTTTAATTTTTTTTTTTAAATTAGGCTCCTAATTAAATTGAGAGCACTGTGCATTTACTGTATGAGATTCAGCTTCACTGGGGCAGGGACTGATTCGAATGATATAATCTCTTGAAAGTGTCATGGAATGATGTCAGTGGTATAAAAATAATAAAAAGGGATTATGGGGGGGAATGTAATAAGTCGCAAAGAGCAAAACAATTCACACCAATAAGACTAAAAATCCACATCTCACAATGTAATATTGTTCCTTAAACTGTTATTGCATTGCAAATTTTAATTGCGCACTCTTAATAAGTGCTTGAAGGTGTCGTAATCTTTTGTAGCAAACATAACGACTTTTTTAGTAAGAAGTTTTATTACATTTACTGCGCATTGGTGCAAACTATAAAATTCACAAACGGTCTTGCACTGTTGGAAGTGGTTACTAAACAGTTTCCAATATTACATTTCCGCAAAGCAAAATTTGTTCACGCAAAGGCATAATTTTCCGTTACCGACTTTTATTACATTCCCCCCGTATGTATATTCAGTGAAACCTTAATTTTACATCACCTAATTTAAGTTTCCCCTCATTTTACAAAGTGTGATTTTCAGATACAAAGGAGCATTTTTTTACCCACAATGCAGCATTTTTTTTACAGAATTAGAGCATAATTGCACCCAAGGCACACTTGCACACTATTTATTAGATGAGGCATGATGGATGTGATAATGATTGATGTAACCAGGGCTGCCATCAGGGGGGTACAGCAGGTACAGCTGTACCGGGCATGGTAGTCTTGAAAGCATGAAGAGGGGCCCGTGGTTCTAAACTTCCTGGATTGCCGGGCCCTCCTAAATTGTGAATATTCAAAAGCCTCTGCCGCTGCAAAGTCCCGAAGCCGTCAGAAAGACCCGAAGCTGGCTGAAGAACCTGAAGCCGTCGGAAGCACCCGAAGCCGTCGGAAGCACCCGAAGCCGTCGGAAGGATCTGAAAGGACTCGAAGCTGACGAATCGAGCCGAACAAGAGGAGAATGAAGAAGACCTTTAAAGGTAAGTTTCACTGAACACCAATGTTTTTTTTTTAACCCCCTAACCACCAATATTTTTTATGTTACTTTCATGGGGGGCCCTGGCCACCAATGTTTTTTTTAAACTTAAGAGGGGCTCTGGGTAACAGTGTTTCTTTTTTTTTTTACTTAAGCAGGGCCCTTGCCACCAATGTTTTGTTTTTTTTAACTTAAGGCAGGCCCTGGCCACCAATGTTTTGTTTTTTTTTAAACTTATGGGGGGCCCTGGCCACCAATGTTTTTTTTTTAACTTAAGGGGGCCCTGGCCACCAATGACTTATTTTAACTTTTGGGGGGTCCAGGCCACCAATGTTTTTTTATAACTTGTGGAAGGAGGGCTGGCCACCAATTAATTTTTTTTAACTTATTCTATATAATTTTTTTATAACTTGTTGGGGGGGTGTTTTAGCTCAGATGAATGTGTGGCTTTTTTAATGTGGTGTGGGCGGAATCTGGGGTGGGGCTTTGGGTTGTGCTGGGGTGGGGACAAGGGCCCAAAAAAAATTTGTTGTATGGGGCCCCGTGATTTCTGATGGTGGCCCTGGATATACCTATACTGAAGTGCAAGGACAGTGCTTTTAACACTCAAGTACCTTGAGTAGATATTGTATATTCTTGTAATAAAGTCAATGAAAGATGCTCCAAATTGGGCTTTAGAGTGTCCACTCGTACTCCCATCCATCTGATCTCAAATGTCAAGCACAACTTGGTTACCATCATAGGATGGGATTATGAAAGGCAGTGCCATACTATAGGGCTCAGTTTCAAAAGAAAAGAGCAGTTGCAGGTTCAGCCTGCTTTGATTAATTTGGCACCACGTTGCCTGTAATTAACAGAATTATGCTCAATGAACTATATGCAAATGCCATCTACAGTATATTGTCTTATTGGAACTGACATAATTTACACTCGCATTTGTGGTGTAAGTTTAACCATAGAAATCAAACAAGCAAAGATGGCTGTGCATTCCACAATATGGGGTCATATATGATTGTTCCAAGTTCAATGTCAGATGCAATTCACCATGTTTTTTGCCCAAAATGCAACTTCCCTCTCCCACTATTTCAATGTAATTGCATCCACCTATGGACTTGTGTCCAATGCATTTGACTTTGCATGCCATGTTGAGAATTTACAGACCTATACAGTGATAAAGACCCTTTATGTAAGTTCATTTACTTTTAAGTATATTTAATTTTTACTTAGCTTTCACTTAAATCTAAAATTTACATTTGAATTTCATAACATGAACATAGATTTTTTTGTACACTAATTTTGTGGGTGAAGGTTATAAGGTTTTGTAAAGATTGTGCTGTGAATATGATCCTTCAGGCCAGATCTTCTAACCATAAACATTCATAATATTGCTGTTGGTTATTTTTTACATCTTAGATTAGCATTCCATTGTGCTCGATACCCAATTGTTTCTGTTTGCCTCTCCCTTTAGCTAAGGGTCTGAGGCTGGAGCACCTGGACCACTTTATAGACATTGGGATTCTTTGTGACGATAAGTTATACTTGTGTTGTTCATTCTCTCTTCATTTTACCACCATAATTGTCAATTTCAGAATTACATAATTTCCAGCATTAGCCATTTATATGAGTTTAGGGGTGATTATTCATGCATAAGTCTGCTGCACAGCTTGATGAAACTTGCACTTGGAAGGGGGGGCGTGGCTATCTGGCCATCAGGACAGACGTGCGATGCAGGCACTCCCGGGGCACACACTGAATTAACCACCTTAAACACCTCTACCAGCTCACCACTAGCTCCCGATTAGTGGAAGAGGCGATCTGCATCAAATCTGGACCAGAACGAGGTCCGTAGCACTCCCCAAACCGGAGATCAGGTTGCGGCCTTGTCACCAAGTTAAGCCGGGGACTCGCGTGATCGTGGACCCGTGCCGCTAGTGACCTGGAGCGCAGTTCTCGCCAGGAGGCACAGATTCCGGTTGAGGACCCAGGAGAACCTCCACAGAGGTATAATAGAGATGGGTGACCACTGAGACCCCGGGGATGCCCAATACTCATACCTCCAGCTTAAGCCTTTCCTCTACTCAGCCTGTAACTCAGCCCACACACTGCAGGCTTATAGAATACTTCCCAAGGCCACAGAGACCAGCACTCAAGGCCTCTCTGATGCAATACCTGAATATACCTAACCCCAACAGAGGCCCCAACAACTATTAACCCTTCATGGACAGTCTATCTCCTCTTATATGGCAATCAGTTCTAAAGTGGAATTAAGTGGGGACGAGGCCCGGCTGTGCATGGAGTAGAACACATATCAAGTGAGCTCCGTATGCCCTAAATATATCCTGTGATACATTCGCTAATTGTGTGACGAAGACCAGATCTGAAGGGGAACAGCAACTCTTGTCTAACATGGCAGGCAGGAACCAACAGAGTAAGAAGAAGACTGAGATCCCAACTTGCTTGGAGCAATTTGATCGCAAGGCCTCGCCGGCTTCTGACCCCAAGATGTTGCAAGACCCTGCTGCAGAAGACAGTACATCGCAAGAAGAGGTCCCGCAACCGCAGCCCACTCTGCAAGATCTGCTGACCGCAGTACAAAAGTGCCAACAATCCTGCCAAGCTACCATTATGTCCACAGCGGACGAACTCAAGGCAGAACTATCACTGATCAAACATGACATGCAACTCATTAAAGAACGCACGTCAGCAGCAGAGGCCCGGGTTTCGGCACTAGAAGACTCCTGTCACCCTCTACAGCAATCCACTCAGGATTTACAAAGACAAGTGGAGCAATGGCGGCAAAAAGTAGATGACCTGGAAAACCGGGAAAGACGTAGTAATGTTCGCTTGGTCGGAGTGCTAGAGAGGGAGGAAGGGGATCACCCGGAGTCATTTGTGGAAAGAATCCTGAAAGAATGGGCGGGTGCAGACTCCCTAACCCCTGCCTTTTCGGTGGAGTGGGCACACAGAATACCATCTAGGCCACCGATACCCGGTGCCCCGCCCAGGCCTCTGATAGCACGTATTCATAACTGCAAGGATCGGGACAAGCTACTGGCAGTGGCATGCGCTAAAGGTCAAATCCAGCTGAATAACTCCAAGGTCTCTATAAACCCAGACTTCTCCGCTGAACTCCAAAAGATGAGGGCAAGATTTCTGGATGTAAAGAAAAGGCTTCGGCAGAGAGAAATCCCATACTCCATGATGTACCCTTCCCGACTACGGATACAAACGACCTTGGGTGTTAAATTCTTCGACAACCCGGCAGAGGCCTGCTCCTGGTTGGATTCATTGGGCCGACAATGTGCGGAGGCTTGAGATCTCCTCTTTCTTCCTCCCTTTTTTTTGGTTTCCAGTTGTTCTATGTAGCAGTCGGCGGCCAGGACAGCATGGTAACTATATTCCCCTTAATTTTTACGAATCGCCAATAGGCCTTTAATCTTTGTTAGAGGAAGTCACTTAGTCAAATTGTATTCGCTCAGCAACTCCAGAGTAAGGATTGGCATATACTGCTACGGTAGCCTAACTTTGACTAACATCCCTAAGCTGACTTAGTTCTCTTTGCAATTACCTGTGAACTATTGTCTCATCTACTTGGGTTATGGCCCTAGGACAAACCGTTGACAATGGGAATAATTGCTGTGACCCAATGTATCAGTCAGGCTACCTGGCAATCCTATTATATGGGGAATGTTATTTTTTTACTGGAACCCTGCTGCTTGTCTTAGCGACTGTTGCAAGTCATTACTATACCATTTGGATACCCTACATGCCCCTCGGACAGTTAAGTCCCATGATAGATTGTCAGGGAGTAGCAGCACTTGATGAACATTTCAACACTCCCCTCATTTATTCAGGGTAACTACTCAATTGTGAGCTAGATCTACTCTGGTTTCATTGTTTTGGTTTTGGGAAAATTGGCACCTAAGTTGGGGATAGGAGCAACGGGGTAGGAAAGGGTGTTAGGGGTAAGCATTGCTGTGTTCGTTTTGCTTGATAACAATAACTACAAATTGATGCTGATGTTTTGTTTTTTTAAAAGGGGTATGTTGTGTGAAACAGATAGTATCTACGTTGTCAGTAACCAACAGTGGCACTCTATCAAGAGCCAACAGGTAAAACCAACCACCATAGGGAGTAACGTAAAACTAATTTCCTGGAATGCTAGGGGACTTAATGATTCAATCAAGAGAAGAACGGCTCTAACCTATATCAAAAAGCTAAATCCAGACATTCTTTTCTTGCAAGAGACTCACCTAACTGGATCTTCTATCCTCTCCCTTTAAAAACCATGGGTAGGCTGGCACTACCACTCCACATACTCGGTGTACACAAGAGGAATCTCTATATCAGGGGTCCCCAACCTTTTTCACCCGTGAGCAACATTCAGATGTAAAAAGTGTTGGGGAGCAACATAAGCATGAAAAATTTTCCTGGGTGGTGCCAAATAAGGGCTGTGATTGGCTATTGGTAGCCCCTATGTGGACTGGCAGCCTACAGGAGGTTCTGGATGGCTGTACATCTGGTTTTCATGCAACCAAAACTTGCTTCCAAGCCAGGAATTAAAAAATAAGCACCTGCTTTGAGGCCACTGAGAGCAACATCCAAGGGGTTGGGGAGCAACATGTTGCTCGCGAGCTACTGGTTGGGGATCACTGCTCTATATTAATCAACAAAAAAGTTATATTCTCCTTATTGCACATTAGAGTAGACCCCAAAGGCAGGTTTATTTTTTTCACTGTAAACTTTTTTCAAAGGAATTTTTGCTAGCCAATATCTATATCCCCCCCCATTTACATACTTGATGACATACTTTTGGATATATCTATACCCCCCCCCCCCATTTACATTCTTGATGACATACTTTTTGGAATTTACGAGCTACTGCCTGTAATTCCCCCAATCCACGATTCTAATCACAGGTGACTTTAACTCCACCCCAGACCCAGCCATAGATAGATGGAGACAGGATGGCTCAGGTACAGGTGTAAATCATAAGCTCAATTTCCTGCACTCCTTGAATCTACTATAAATGTGGCGAATATTCCACTCCTCCACACGGCAATACCCCTGCTACTCCAAGTCTCATCTTTGCTTGTCTAGAATAGACTTAGTACTAATGTCCAGAGAAATGCTACCACTCATTCATCGAATTGAATATCTCCCAAGAGGAATCTCGGATCATGCCCCGCTAGAGATAGTATGGTCATGGGGAAATCAGACCTCCAACAGAGGGTGGCGTCTTAATCCAGCATGGCTGAGTATTGTGGGGAAAACTGAAGAAATCCGCAACTCTTTACAGGAATATCTTGCGCTTAATGCTTCCCCTGACACAGGTCTGATAAATTGGGATGCTTTTAAGGCCCACGTGAGAGGAACATATATAAGAGAGATCAACGTGATCAAAACAAAAACTAAAATCAAAGAGGCCCAGTTGCAGGAATTGGTGACTCGTGCTGAACAAGAGGTGGTCGCAACCCGTACGCCTGATGCCCATCTAAAACTGCAACGAGAACAGGACAACTACCACAAATATTTGGAATCCATTAGCCAAAGGAAATTAATGTTTCTGAAACATAATATATTTGAGCAGGGGGCTAGGACTGGGAAAATGTTGGCACACTTGGCCAGAGCTGACTCCCCCCCCCCCCAATAATTCCATTGATTCGGTCCATGAATGGAGATGTCACTGATAACCCCAAAGAAATCAATGGTATTTTTGGGTTCTACTATGAGCACTTGTATAAATCCCAGCTGGGGCCATATAGACACCAATTTTAGCATTACTTAGCAGGAATTGAACTGCCAACTTTAAACCCTAATCAGAGAGCTGCATTGGACGCTGAGATCACAGTTGACGAGATAGAGCTAGCTGTTGGGGCATTCCCAAATGGAAAGTCACCAGGCAGAGACGGATTGCCCATCGAACTTTATAAAACCTATGCTACAACTCTCGCTCCCAAGTTACTAGCTGTTTACTCAGCAGCGCTAGATAGTGGGGAACTTCCCCCATCAATGAGAGAGGCATCAATTATTGTTCTCCCAAAACCTGGTAAGAATCCACAGGAATGTGGCTCATACAGACCCATCTCGCTTTTGAATTGGGACGCCAAAATTCTTGCTAAGATCTTAGCTCGGAGACTTATGCTGGCAATAGAAAGCATTATTGGCCCAGACCAGTCCGGATTTATGCCTGGCAAAAGCACAGCTGTGAATCTACGGAGGCTATACACAAACTTGTCCACGAATCATGACAACAAAGGAAATAGACTGTTAGTGGCACTGAACATTGCTAAAGCCTTCGACACAGTCGAATGGGCATACCTGTGGCAGGTGATGGACAAAATGGGGATTCGTACCGAAATTCCTAGCTTTTACCCAGCTGCTATATGTGAAACCTTCAGCACTTGTAACTATCAACAGTGTATCCTCTCCTCACTTTGCTCTTACGCTTGGAACAAGACAAGGCTGCTCTATCCCCACTCCTATTTGCTATGGTAATCGAACCTCTAGTGGCCGTTATAAGGAACGATCCAGAAATAGTTGGATGGAAACTTGGGCCTATCCAGGAGAAAATTCAACTGTACGCAGATGACTCCCTTGTCTACCTGGCGGATAGCGGCAAATCATTGGAATGACTGACAAAGGTTCTGACCACTTTCGGTAATTTTTCGGGCCTAAAGGTCAATAAATCCAAATCTAGTGTGCTTCCAGTGGATTCCAGACCTGAATCTAATGCTCCCCTTACCCCTGCATTGACTGTGGTCTCAAAATGTAAATACCTGGGGGTAGAGGTTTCACTACCAACGACATCCTATTGGGACCTGAATGTGTCCCCATTACTGGGCCAGGTGGAATCCAAATTTAAGCAATGGGCCTCACTTCCACTTACTCCACAAGGCAGAATTAGTCTGATAAAAATGACCATTCTCCCTAAGATCCTATATATACTATCACACTCTCCTATAGCCATCCCTTCAAGCTATTTTTGAGCTTTAGATAAACTAATGGGACCCTTTATATGGGGAGCAGGACGACCCAGATTAAGACTTGGAATCCTAAAGCGATCAGCTTTGCATGGGGGTGCGGCTTTGCAGGACTTTGAGCTTTATTTTTTAGCTACCCAACTTGCTCACATCAAACCATGGATCACTGCAGACCCACGCTGTCTATCTGCAACTCTTTTGGAGTCGACCGGGAAACCGGGGATGCCAACTATGCAAATGTTGCTAAGGAATAAGACAGGTAGAAATACCAGCAAAGAACACCCTTTAATACTACTAGGTCAAAAAATGTGGCTACATGCCCAATCTTTGTGCCTTACCCAAACGAAGCACCCTGACACCCCTATATGGAACAACCATCTACTCAAAGAATTCCAAAACATAGAATCCGCAGGGCCATGGTTTAGCAAAGGAATAACGACTATTAATCACATTATCTCTGACAAGTCACTCAAGCCGTTTGTGGTACTCCAACAGGAGTTAGGAATTTCAGAATCTTCCTGTTTACTGTATGAGCAGGTCAAACATGTATTCCTTGCTGACCCCTTTAAGTTGGGTAAACCCCCCTTTTGTAGAATATTAGAGCTGCAAGACAACCAACACTTTTGTAAACATGATAGACACATTGACAGCCGAGGAATGGCAGGATGCTTTAGAAGCCCCTAGATTTGTCTCGCCAAATGCTGATCATAAAATGATATATAATTCATAGAGCATACTTCACACCGGTGCGGCTGAACAGAATGAATCCACAACATCCACCAACTTGCACCCGGTGCAAGGTAAATACCCGCTCTTTTATACACATAATGTCTGAATGCCCCAACCTGAATCTTTATTGGCGTGAGGTATTCAGTACTATTTCAAATGCAGTATCGGTGGAAATACGACCCACCCCAGAACTGGCTATACTAAACATAGGCGAAAGCTTCCAATATAACAAATATCAATTGACTACAATTAGGCAAAGTCTTTTCCAGGCCCGCAGCCATATAACAATGGGATGGAAAAGTCCAGAAGCCCCGACTCACAAAGGTTGGTTGGAACAAATGAAGCTCTACATTGATAGGATGCAATATTTGTTCACTAACTCACTTCACTCCTCTGAAAAATTTGACTTAATATGGAGAAACTGGCCCTCTTCCTAGTAGATAAGTAGACATGAAAAGGCTCTTTACCCTTTAAAACCCCCACTGTGAGAGGTTACGTTTCACAGACTCCAATTTTAGTTGATTGATTATGTTTTATTTTGTTGTATCTGTTTCACATATGAACAATTATATAAGTATGACATGCGAATGACAACAGGCTAAATTAGTTTCACAAACTGAATGTACCTTGCAAAATGTTTAATACCATAAATACAATGTCGGTATTGTACAAGCCGGATGGGATTTATAGTGGATGGCAGATATGTATCCCCGGTTTTTAGGTACTGAGCCATCCATTTAAGAATGTTCCCTTTAAGAAACACCAGAGGGTTAAGCAGCCAGAAGGTGGGCTGGACAGCCAAGGGGTGTTTAAGGTAATCAGGTGTGCAGGGTGTGAAAGAAGGAGCTGCACAGGAGGGCTGGGCTGGATTTTGGTTGGAATGGCTGTATTTTGAGAGACCTGGGGGGCCTGATAGCCAGGGGGATATTTTCCTGGTGTTTTCCCCACAGACCAAGCCTGGATAGTACCTTGGGGTACTGAAACCTTAAAACGCTGAAGAAAGCTATTTTGTTTATTGCTGGACTTTATGTTGCTGAATGAAGCTGTTTTTCTGTCTGTTGCATTTTGACTGCTGCTGGAAGCTCTTTGTGTTCAAAATAAACGCACTACTTTTCTTTTCACCTTGGAGTGGCCTGCATTTATGCTAACAATCCCGCTGTGATCCCCCAAACTTCACAGTATGTATAACTGTATGTCATGTTCAATCTTTGCAATAAAGGTTATGATGTTAAAAAAAACTTGCACTTGGAAAGCTGGACACCTCTTTTAGGGCAATAACATCAATTGGTGCACTTAAGTGTGATTATTCAACATACATTTTTCAACAGATTGGTGGGTTGGTGGGTTGAAAAAAACACAAAAAAGTACATGGGGCAAGTAATGAATAGTTTAAATACACACAACAATGGTATAGAATGGATTTTGACATGACCAAGCTTGCAGCTGCATATGTAATTAAGCTCTTATGCCTTCCAAACACAACCTTTCAGTCCTAGTTAAAGTCACAGGGATCTCTATAACATTAAGCAGTCTATGGCCATGATACTGTATCTTAGAATTCCATATTATAAATAATCATGCAACAAAATTAATACGTTACATGTTTCCCAATAAAAGCTTCCAGGGATTATGTTACAAAGGGGCATGCCCCAAAACCTTGCAATTCCGCATTAAAAATTATTTTGCATGGGTTAACCTGCAACAACAGTCTTGTGTGCCAGTGTGCTTGCTTTAAATGCCAGGCCATTTTCCTTCTCTGCAGTAATTTACATACTTCCCCCTAATAACTTGTCGATTAATACTTCACTTTTTATCTGCTGCCATGTTGCTTGGTTAATCACTAATTAGAAAAAGCTTTAAACTTTGAAACACATGTGCTGCATCTTCAGAAGGCTGTCACTAAAGGCATAAGAGCAAAAAATAATAATACAATATTCTTTACCAACTCTTTTTATTTTCAGAAAGGTGCTGTCATCTAAATAACATGGTTATACCATCAGCTTACTGGTATTTCCTTTGTGGTTATATTTTTTACCCCTGTGTGTGGATATAGTATTTATTTTTGGTTCTAGTTCAAGTAGTGCCCCCTTTGTGTAGAAAAGGGAAGCCTAGTAAAGTAGTAAGTGAATACTGTAGTCTATAGCTCTTTTCTCATTTCTACATTTTTTAAACCAGATATATTAACAGCTCATGGTTTATGTATAATGTCAAGACCCAACCTAACATTTTATGGAAATAATAATAAATGTCCTGTAAGCATATAATATGCTTATAATTTATTCATGTTAAGGGGGTCTTCCACTTAACACACACAAAAAAAGTGAACACATTTAAAATATTCATTATTTCAAACTGATTCTTTTCATTCAAAACAAAAACAGTCACTTCAAGGCCACATCTAAAATATGGTTATGAAATTAGTCACAAAGCTTGCCACATGTCTAGCAACTCATTGCAACAATAAACAGGTAGCATTTATTAGTCACCGGTTTGGAAGCAACCATTTGATTGGCTGTGTGGGCTACTAGACTAGGCATACCATTTGCAACTCGTAGTATTATGGCACTTACATAATTTCAAGATGAAGTTGCCTATCTATTTTTCAAGGAACAGCTTCAATCATTTTTTTTTAACAAATTATCAGAAAATTCAAATTCTGAAAAAAGAAGATAGAAAAGAGAACATTTTCATTTCAGCCACAAAATGTGTATTTTAAGTCTGTAATAATTATTGCATAAACAATTGTGGTCTGGTGAATTTAGACTTTAAAATGCTAATATTTTAATTATTTTTTCAAAAGATGTCCAGTATGGCTTTTAGTCATACATATTGAGTTTTTAGTCGTACATATTCTAAGCGAGAGAGCAGATGGAGTGTTGTGTATACAGAAGAGTATAAATTAAATTCTTGTTTTCTTATCCTGCCTTACACCACTTAGAAATAGATCATTTGATCATTATGTGTGTTCATTTTAATGAACAAAAAGTAGTTAGTGTTAGCCATAAATAAGTATTCAACATTGTTGAAGAATCAGTCAATGCAACATAATTCAATTAGCTACCTAGAAACTACAAAATATATCTCACAATCACTGCTATAACAAACATTTAAGCAAAAGCCTGTTACTCTGCTTCTATATACTTTGTAGGAACATTTTTGCATTGCTTATTTATTTTATAATTATAGTCTGTTTCCACTATATAAGACAGAATATGAGCATAATGTTATTGTACACTATAATTTGAGCACGTGTTGGATTCATTACACACATCCATAAATGTACTTTTTAGGGAACATTGTGGGTGAGAGTGGCTTTTGAAGTATAGTAAGTTGTTATTTAAACTTAGAAAAGTAATTTTGTTCCCAAGACTTCTCACCTTTTCGGTTTTAAAGACTTCCTTTCAGAATGGAAAATGTACAGTATTACTAGGAGAAAGAGTCTGAGAAGCCCATCATAACTGACAGCTCCAATGAGTCCATGCTCTGTGCCAGCAAATCTTTTATGGTTTCATAAATTCCTTATCAGATAATGCATTTCACAGTTTTATATTTAGCTGACATACAAAACCAAGAAATAAGGCCTGATTCTCAAAAGACAGCATTCTGATCCATTTCAAAATACCAATGTGTTGAAATGTTCTGAAACAAAATAAAAATAATGAATAATGAATAAAAGCATTATCAAACACATTAACAGATATCTTATATGTGTCATACAAAGAACATATTTTATGTTGTTTTAGCATCATGGTAGCAAAATGTGCAGAGAAATATTCACTTTCAAACCCCTTCAGTCATTTCTACCTTACTGCAATGCACGTAGCATTCACTACAGGTCAAAATGATTTGGAGAATTTCTGGCAAGAGCAACTGGAAGAATATTTAGATGTATGATATTGATGAAGAAATCACCAGTATGTTTGCAAGATATTCACAATTATGATGAGCAAATCTGACCCATTTCACGTCACCAAAAAATTTTGGGAAACTGCTAAAAACGAAGTGAAACGGCGCAAAAACGCATTAAACTCAATAGGCGACACAATTTTTTGTGAAACTTTATTTCTCCCTCTAAATGCATTAAAGTCAATGGGCATTTTTTTCTTATGGTGACATTTTTGTCTTGGTGACTTTTTTGTTGCAGAAAATTGTTGCCACAGTTTTGCAAGACAATTAGCAGGTGGCGAAATGTGGAAAAAAAAATTCGCTCATCTCTATTCACAACATGGAAGCCTGTTTTTTTCTAAGAACAGTTGTAGTGTAGCGGAAAGAAGTTTCTATAACAATATCGGGCAATATTTATGCTATTACAAGCTCAAAACGTCTTAACCACAATGTTATTTTGTCTTTCTTTTGACTACAATGCATTTTGCCAAAATGTCGTAATTTGTAAAATTCTGCACGTATATGTAACAAAATGTCGTCATTTGTAAAATCCTGCACGTATATGTAACAATGACATGCCAAGTATATGGATTGCTGCAAACTTATTGGGCAAACGACAGAAGTCAATACACCTGTCACTGTCATCAATTTATGGCTCCCAGAAAAGAGAAATATGTATTTATGTGCACATTCTGCATGATACATATTCAATGTGCATTGTTCTTCATATCCACATCCACTAAAGTATAACATTTAGACAGATTCAAACAGAATGGCAACACAGGTATTTCAAATGCTTCATACTGACAGTTGAGTGGTTGTAAGACATTTGTAATATTTGGAGAAGTACATATTTTTACTGGCTGCATTGAATTCTACTGATTTGTTGCTGGTTGAAAGTCCCTCTTGCATTAGGCTCCAGGCTGAGAATTAATTTACAACTCTACCTCAAGTGATAATGCATTCTTTAAATTAAGTATCTCACATTAAAAGCAGCATAGTTTTAATTCATAATTTTTAAGCTTATTAAAAGAACATAATTAGAAAAATTATGCTGAAGTGCAAAGAATTAAAATAAGTAAGTGCTGTACTAGCAAAAAATTCATAGTGCTGCTTATGGCTAAATATATTTAGTCTTGGCTAAATATATTTTCCTTGGGATTTATGTAGTGCACATCTAATGACTGTAGCATTTAAAATGATATATTAAACAGGTATATTAAATAGGAAGGATGTTTCCTAGAAACTTTGCAAAATGCATTCCTGCCCTGGAATCGATAGAATGAAATGAAGCCTTTCCATTTAATATTCTAACTGTTATTGACAATCAAAGCTATAGGCAGATTGGTTATCATGAGTAACTGCTGGACCAATGAAAAAAGTGTGTCCTTGTTACAATCCCTGCAATGTGGATAGTGAAAAATCTAAAACATTCAAAGAGAAGTATTACCTTAATCATCAGTGAAATCTCAGTATGCTGAGGGTGATTTGTATTGAGACTGCTTTAAATAAATCATATAGACGCTTAGGCACAATGAAATATAGTACTTCTCAAATGCTTCATGCAATATGTAATGCCCAAATATACTGCTCTTTTACCATATACACGTTTCTTACCCTCCGATACTTAATCATAGGTATTCATTATGATACTGATTGAATAAACTTTTGAATTTTGGGACATTTTGTTTAATAGTGATTTAATGGTGCCTTGAAAATGGGGGCAAGTCCCTAACACTCAGCTGCCTTATCTTGGACTGGCAATATAGACCCCCTGTGTTTCTATGTAATTTTCTGATTTTAGCACATACAGTAAGCCTAGCTCGAATAACTCACAATACATACTGAAAAATTATAACACAGCAGTAGGCCACTGCAATGCTGACAGTATGGATGTCCAAGATGGACAGAATCCTTAAGTTTGAGCTGATTTTTACAAACAGCCAACAAAAATATCTGATAACATGGTTTTTCTGGATATTGTTTATGTAGAACTTAGGGTAAAAGAGCAATCTCATTCTTTTCTGTTACACTTCTCATCACCTTCACCAGACAGCGGCTTACTAAGGAGCATGATGCTATTTTCCCCACCCTTTGGTTATATTGTGTACAATTTTGAAATGCTGTATGTTCAGAGCCTTCTCATGAGCTTTCCTAAATATATTACCAGATTCTAGTCAAAGATTTCTACTGCACATAGTTAACAGTCTTCATACAGTGGATTGGGTTTACCAGAGCCCCATAAAAGTGTATACGCAAATAAGGTCCACTAGAGAGCTTAAAATGTGAAATCAAGTAAAAATGTATTAAAGATTCATAACTATACATCTTTAATAAACTTATCAATGCTCACTTGATTGTACTGGGTTAGCTCTCCAGAGGAATGTATTTCCTTTTACTCTTTCATAAATGCAAGACACTAAAATATCACAGTCAGTAAGTCCCACCCACAGCCCACCCTGTCATAACCATTTTTACTCTCCCCAGCAACAGACTACTAACAAAAGACTGCACAAAAAAGGGGAATCAAAATAATCCCAATTTGATACTTAAAGGAAATGTATAATGTGACATGCTACATTTATCATGATAAATGTGGAACAAGCTGTTATAACAACTGAATGGAAACTAAACCAGCTGTGTACCTGTTTTCTGTTATAAATCATAAAGCTACAAGCTTTTTCTTAGTCTGTAATGACAATTTACTAGTTGCATTATACATGAGGGAGGACTTAAAGCATAGTAGCATACCCCTATGCAATTTAGAAAGTAATTGTAGTTCACAAAGTGAACAAAGTAATTGTTGTTCACAAAGTTTGTGGGGGTGACTTGATTCTGTGAATTTTTGCACTGTTCCAGTCTTGGATGAGACCATAGATATGAGGCAGGAACAAGGCTTCACCCAGAGCTTAGGGTCAATCCTCTTGGAGGATACGTGGCATTGATTTACTACAGTTTCAGGTAACTAATGTTACACATGGTTGGTCATATATACTAACCTTTGTTAATTTTTAGTTGTGGCCTTCTCTTCCTGACTGGTGTCATTTGAGCAGTAGTACATAGTGGGCATAAGGGATACTGCAGTATTTGACACTGCACCAGTCTAAATATGAATCAATTTGAAATGGAAGCAATGTAATGGCATGTCTAAAGTTTACCCTCATAGCAACAGATTTCTGAGAGAGCTTTAACCCTATACTTCAAATTATTAAATAATTCTTGATATTTGATCATAAGTAGAGAGAGAGAATTTGCTGGGTGGCACAAGGTTCATGCAGTGCAGTCCTGGTGGATACTCTACAGTATATCATAAGTTCCCATGGTGTTTCAGATATTTCTATGTTAATGCTAAATATGTATAAAATATATTATATGACATGTAAACAGATAGTTCAGTAGCATTTATAAGATAAATAGCATTTATAAGATGCTAAATATGTATAAAATATATTATATGACATGTAAACAGATAGTTCAGTAGTATTTATAAGCCTGGTCTTCTGAAGTATATTTTAAACACAAAAATCAATTGGCACAACATACTATCCATGAGTCTTTGAAATTTGTTTCAGCATGATAACATTATATTTTCTTATATATTGGGACTAAGAGTGCTACGAAATATACAGTATATACATTTGCTTTTGAATCTGGACTGAATGCTAAGGCTCAAAAGCAAACTCGCTGAACAGTTATGTCCCATGTGCCCCCCTGGCTTCAAGTCACTGACTAACTAAGAGTTACAGCAGTGATCCCCAACCTGTTGCTCACCAACCTATTTGATGTTACTTCCAGGGGCCTCAAAGCAGGTGGTCATTTTTGAATTCCTGATAGGCAAGTTTTTAAGACATCATGTGACTACCAAAAAGAGAATTCTGCAGGCTGCCAATCCACATGGTACTACCAAACAGCCAACCACAGCCCATATTTGCCACTTCCTACAAAGCGTTTTAATACTTGTGTTGCTCCCCAGCTCTTTCTACATTTGAATGTGGCTTACTAGTAGAAATGATTGGGGATCCCTGAGTTGAAAGGTAAAGTGGGGAGTTGTGTACTGTTATGTTAGACATCTGTTCATTCCAGCCTTTATAGATTACATTTCTGGCTAACTAACTATATTACAAACATTCTTTTATTTTTCAACAGCATATCTATTTACCCAGTTGTTAACTGTTCCTTTAATATACTGTAGGTGTTAGTTTTCAGCAAAGACAAAATAAATGAGAATGCAAGAATTCTAGATTGAAGACACTCTATTAAATTTACTATAATCCACCAGTCATTTGGCATGCTTTCAATTTTTTTTTCAAAACAACCTATAATAATATTTAAATGAATGAACATATGGGAAAACAGGTTGTGCTGTTCTTATATGTATTTATAATATTTTTCCTTACCCATGATACTCTGTTACCCTTCTGTCTAAAAATTAGCCATATTGCTTACTTTTCTAAACATGTGTATTACAATTTAGCAGAATCATTTCCTTTAAAAGCACTGATACATTTGTACACTAGAATGGCATTTAAGGATGGCCATTCTTGCCTTGGTTTGCATGCACACTTGGGATTGGCTGAAATTAATTTGGTGATACTTCATCCAGCCTCAGGATTAGATAAAGGAAGAGATTACTAGGACCACTAAATTTTTATTTTTGAGTTCCCCGGCAATTTTGTTTAACAAGGAAAATGCTTGTACCTTCAGATAAAAAAACATTTATGCTCCAAAATCTGCCTTTTGTGCAGGTAGACGTTGTGAAAACAAACTTCAATTAAGTTCCTTATGCTTATTAAAGGGAAAAAAAACACTCATTTTGTACATAACTGGTTACAAGCTAGTCATATAGAATATAGAAGATTTATATTCAACCCATAACATACAAGGTCAGGGGCAAAACAACATGCTATGTACAAGTGAAGCTACAGTATATCCTATCCTTTACATATTGTTTATCATAAGCAAAATGTTCATCAGCCTTTGTGGACTCCCTATGATAAAAAAAAAAAGTTGTGTGTGAAATTGAACATCTTTCAGGGTACAGAAAAAGGGTTATAGTATACTATATAAGTATGTGTTGAGACCATTTGGAATATTAATTGGAGTATTAATAAATGCAATAAAAATGACATTAAAACGTGTTGTTTGATATGTGCATATGAATGTATGCATTTCCATTCCTGAACAGATGTCTGCCCCTTTTAAAAGAATATTACAAGAAAATATACTTACTTAAGCAAAAATAGAGAACTTAATCAACTCTCATTTCACACATTCAGTTTAAAATATAATACTGTTAAGGCTGGCGATTGCAAATGCTTCTGATTGTGGATCAGTACCAAGCCATGTTGTCAGCATATGTCTCAAACAGAATTTATAGTGCAATCAGTATCTCTGTCATTGCCATTAAATGTATAAAAGCAGATGTCCTATTGCTATTCAGCATTTTGAATTTTTTTTCACTTGCAGAAGAGGGACATCCTGCAATTCTAGAATTGCAAAAAAATAAAAAAGCTGATAAGGAAGATTCATTTCAAACAAAGATCGCAATGCCTGCTTTCAGCAGTTATGCCTAAATCTAAATTGTTGGAAGTCTGTAATGACATGAGCTGTTTGCCTCAGCATAACAAAATGTAATCTTGGCTACTGGATATGCAGTTTAAATAAAAATGTCATGGTTCCTAGCGATGGTGGAACACAAAACTACTTCTCAACAGGGAAATAGAGATTATATTTGCCATAAACCACTGCAAATCTGGAAATGGGAAAAAAAAATAACGACTATTAAATTGGTTGCTAGATATGACAAAGTAAAACTGAACTGATCATTCACATCATTTATATGAGAGCTCCCCTGTTCAGAACATCAAGAACAACTTGAAATGTTCAGGCGCTAACAATATTCAAGCCAAGGTCTGTGATCTTGTAACTGAAGGGCACCAAGCTTTGAGGTTTACAAAAAAAGAATTTGTAACAATTGGAAATATCAAGTGTGCAAAAGTTCAAATATTGTTGTACAAATACATTATGGTGGGTCAAACTTCACTAAGAAAATGTATGGCGGTTAAATCAGCACTTCAGAAAACAAAAATGGTATCACTTTGGGCTAAACAAGTTTTTTTTAGCTCAATTATTATTTCAGAATCCTGCTTTTCACAACTTTATTTCCCACTGCTTTATTTCAAAGCATTCTGCAATGTTTGTCTGTATAAAACAACTTTTAGATATCATTTGTCACAGCTGCAGAATTAACAGTTGGGAGTTTGAGTTGAAAATATCTCACTACCAACCAGTTCTTTTGCTGCCGAATGGATATTCTGTGGATTTTGGTTGAAATAAAAACATTTAATTTGCAAGACACGCTTACCTAGATATTTGTATAATTTAAGTAACATCATTCTGCCCTTACAATATGTTTGAAAGCTAACGATAAGTATATTGGAGCACAATTTAAAGATACTGTAAGCTTCAGCTGTATGCTTTAATGCTGCCCCTTTTATTCTGATTTTATTCTTACCCTCTTTCCAGTTGTTACTCAAGTATTCAACATTATAAACTCAAAGAATAGAAAGTCAATGCAACTGTCAGTAATGATGTTTAAAATTGTGATTGTGATGACTTTTCTGTGTGTAATACAATATAAATGTACAGTTTGCTTGTTCATTGGTTGTCTTTCCATGAATTCAAGCTGGTCCACAGTGTTCCCTCTGCTATTAGCATGTTTTTTTTACTTCCTGTATTTGACATTCTTTTTTTAATGTATTTGTATTCTTTAGTGACTTATTTTGTCTAATTTGCATGTTATAAACCTAAAGTGTACTGGAAATTAGGATCACTTATCAGTCTATAACTGATTAAAAATTAAACTGCTATTTTATATTTATTACAAGGCAAAGGCAGGAGGGCCCATAAAGACAGAAAATCAGGTAAACTGGCTGTTACTGGATTGTGGGAGCTATCAAAGTTATGGGGATGCCTTGGCATTAATGGACTCTTTAGTGCCTTTAAAAATATATTAGCCTCTAGCAAATTGGGAGAAGACCCTAAAATAAATCTCCAACCCACTATCTCACATATCACAGGCATGTATAGATGTGGGAGAAAACGCTGTATCACTTGAAATTTGTACATTGCTGTAAGGAGATTACCTCTGCTATTAATGGTAAAATCTTTCAGATCAAACAACACATCACCTGTTCCCCCATGCTGTTATTTATATACTTACCCGTGGCTGTAAATTACAATACATAAGACAGACCAAGAGTAAATTAAAAGATAGATTTAGGAACATTTTAGTGAAATTATGCAATTAATGTACATATATTGTTTATTGTAAATGCTCCGCTGTTGGCAAATATCAGAGTGCAATTATTACTAAGATAGGCGATTTAAACGTCCCAAAAATTGATAACTATGCTTAGAATATACAGTATGTCCCTCAATGTAGAGCTCCATGACTGATAGGAAGGCGTTGCTAGGCATCTACAGTAACGCTAATATACATAGACATGCGCATTTGTGGTCTAAACTAAGAATTAGTAACCATAACAACAAAATGATCAGGAAGCAGTGCATGGCCTCTAGACATTCACAGTTTTAATTAAGCCAGATGAGCTAAAAATTTTGCATTAAATTAAAGCATTAAGGGACATTGTTTTTGTGGGCAGCAATGTAATGACCAGGAAGTGTTGCCCGGCTTCCACAGCACTGAGGAACTTCCTGTGACTTAAACATTTGGAAATCAGCCTGATTGGTTGTAATTTCTGGCACATGAACATTCGCCAGATTGAGGCAACAGAAGTCATTTTACTTGTGGGCAAAATTGATTGATGGTAATTGGAGCACTATTTATACGGAATCCACTGTGTGACTCTGAATATCACTGCTGGATAGCGGAGCGACTTTTCTGCCTCTAAAAAAATTATTTTTTTAACCCTGAAGAAGTCACCTTGAGTGACGAAACGCGCTGGTATTGGGACTTAAATCTTTGGAAAGCACATTGATGAAATCAAATCTTCCAATTGTGTTGTTATATGCTATTGATGCCTGCAAATATTGTAATTTTAATATTGCATTTTGTCTACAATTAATTGTTTATGAAGGTTTTACATGAGAGGAGTGCGCCCTTCTTATCTATTTTTAGATCACTCCTGGCTTTACCATCCAGTTCTTTTGAAGTGGCAGCACCACATCAATTGATTGTTTGATAAGATTATCCCTGATTGAGATCTGCTGGGACCACAGACTCCAACTTTAATTGGAAATTGATTTTTTCCCATTTTTTCTACATAGACTTTTTCCTTTAAACACTGTTATAAAGCGCCCCCTACTTACTAATATATTACATCATCTTTCTGTTAGCAGAGAGCTGATTTGAACTGCATGTGCAGCTTCTCTGTAAGTGAGGACAGACACACCAACTTCTGTGCGAACAGTAACTTGGTTGCTTTATAGAACTCAGCATAAACACTTCAGCATAACGTGTCTGCAACAGGAACTTTTCATAGACAGCATACACAGGAAGAGGAAAAAGAAAAAACACACAGGGTTACAGGTCAAACATGCTAAGCAACAACACACCACACCTGCATTAAGTGACATCCACTGGAACAATCTCTGCCTGTTGTTTTCCAACACTTTCCACTCCACAGCCACAAATGTATTTCTGGCAATAATTTGCAATGCATGGGTGGCACTAGGTAATGGGTGAATCTGTACCTTTTCAATTAATCGGAAAATTCCTGTAACAGCTACCATTTGTGAAATAAATGTGTATTTTTAAATGGCAACTTTTTCAAACCAAGAACATTTTAGCAGTGAATTTCTCAGCACACAATAGATTGAAGTCTGTGGGCATTTTTTTTGCTGTGAAACCTCGTGAAAAATGTCACCCATTACTAAGTGGCACTATAGATTGGAGACTATATATATATATATATATATATATATATATATATATATATATATATATATATATATATATATGCAAAAAAAGACTCAGATGGGGCTTAATGAGATAATGACAGACTTCAGGTGTTGGGGTGTCCACTAAATTGACAATATATAAACCAAGAAAGAAAGAACCAAAGGGACTTATCCCCACACTACATAGGCCTGAAAAAATATGTTATTGAAACCAAAATAATAATGATGAGTAGCAAAATAAAATAAAAGGCAATTTTTATTCACCACCATGCCATATTGAAACCAGTGAAATTAAAAACATTTAAAATAATGAGCAGCGCTGCATATGGAAATGAAGGGATCCCTTCTAAGAGGACAAACCCAGAAGCTGGTTGTGTTAACCAACAAAGGGAAAATTAGCATGCAAATGGTTTGGGAACGAGATTGTACATGTACGTTTTAAAGTGCAATAATTCAATGGGATTCAGTTGAATAAGTCCATCTTAATCCTAAAGCAAAAATTTCCAAAGTTATGTGGTGGACAGCATGTCAGTATTCCCCTACTTCATGTAATATGAAACGGATTGGCAAGAAAGGAGGGGGGGGGTTTGAAACCCCAAAGTCTCTGGTGTTTGAGGGTCAGTAATTGAATAACTCCAATCCAAGGGTTGATGCTTGCTAGGCGTGCTGGGGCTTCAAAGGCCGGGAGAGAGGGTTAATTCGCCTCCAATGAACACTGGCGATTAAGCCGTCAAAGTGAAAATGTCACCGCATATGTTTCCAAGGGTAACCCAAATGTTCGCAAGTGCCACTGCTTCTTCTAACGGTTCTGTAGCCCTCATATAAAATGAAATTATACAGACCGTCTCGCGGATTATGCTCACAGATCAGACCGTGGTTCCTTGGAGCGGATGTGCGATATTGATGTCCTTGACCTCCCCCAGTCACGCCAGCATACAGTCCAAGGAGGGACCCCCCACAGCCAGTGCAGCGCCGAACCTCGACAGCTGTTTCGCCACAACGCGTGGCTTTGTCAAGAGGCCGAACGGCGGAAATGTTGGGGATTTAAAAGTGATGTCACGTGACTCGGTATCCTAGCTACGTAAGAATACTTTGTATTCAGCAAGGTTATTGTGTCCAATTGAATTGTATCCACGGGTACCTCAGCCTAACGGTAATTGTAGCCACCATATTGAAACAGTGTAAGTTCTATATCCTCTGTAAGGTAGATCAAATCCGTTTCCAGTGTGGATTACTGTCGATTATAACAAGGATGTTCATGCCTGTGGTTGGAATACCCGAAAAGGGGAGGAAAAAGGGGGGAAGAACACACAATCCAATATATGATATATAAGTTAGTCAGATAAACATCCATGACTCTTAATCAATAAATTAGAATACCGTGGGTAGGATATGATATGGCATGGTGATGATATAATTTCAAAAATATCATGTTCATTATTGGATTGCATTTTTTCTTTTTCTTTTGTTTGTTTTTGATTTCTTTTTGGTTATATTCATCATTTATAGGGTATTGCAAATATGCTCTTATATGGGCTTAGTTTACGATTATTATAATTTTGAATACATTTATTATACTTATTAATATTTTTGAAATTATATCATCACCATGCCATATCATATCCTACCCACGGTATTCTAATTTATTGATTAAGAGTCATGGATGTTTATCTGACTAACTTATATATCATATATTGGATTGTATGTTCTTCCCCCCTTTTTCCTCCCCTTTTCGGGTATTCCAAACACAGTCATGAACATCCTTGTTATAATCGACAGTAATCCGCACTGGAAACGGATTTGATCTACCTTACAGAGGATATAGAACTTACACTGTTTCAATATGGTGGCTACAATTACCGTTAGGCTGAGGTACCCGTGGATACAATTCAATTGGACACAATAACCTTGCTGAATACAAAGTATTCTTATGTAGCTAGGATACCGAGTCACGTGACATCACTTTTAAATCCCCAACATTTCCGCCGTTCGGCCTCTTGACAAAGCCACGCGTTGTGGCGAAACAGCTGTCGAGGTTCGGCGCTGCACTGGCTGTGGGGGGTCCCTCCTTAGACTGTATGCTGGCGTGACTGGGGGAGGTCAAGGACATCAATATCGCACATCCGCTCCAAGGAACCACGGTCTGATCTGTGAGCATAATCTGCGAGACGGTCTGTATAATTTCATTTTATATGAGGGCTACAGAACCGTTACAAGAAGCAGTGGCACTTGCGAACATTTGGGTTACCCTTGGAAACATATGCGGTGACATTTTCACTTTGACGGCTTAATCGCCAGTGTTCATTGGATGCGAATTAACCCTCTCTCCCGGCCTTTGAAGCCCCAGCACGCCTAGCAAGCATCAACCCTCGGATTGGAGTTATTCAATTACTGACCCTCAAACACCAGAGACTTTGGGGTTTCAAACCCCCCCCCTCCTTTCTTGCCAATCCGTTTCATATTACATGAAGTAGGGGAATACTGACATGCTGTCGTTCCCAAACCATTTGCATGCTAATTTTCCCTTTGTTGGTTAACACAACCATCTTCTGGGTTTGTCCTCTTAGAAGGGATCCCTTCATTTCCATATGCAGCGCTGCTCATTATTTTAAATGTTTTTAATTTCACTGGTTTCAATATGGCATGGTGGTGAATAAAAATTGCCTTTTATTTTATTTTGCTACTCATCATTATTATTTTGGTTTCAATAACATATTTTTTCAGGCCTATGTAGTGTGGGGATAAGTCCCTTTGGTTCTTTCTCTCTTGGTTTATATATATATATATATATATATATATATATATATATATATATATATATATATATATATATATATATATATATATATATATATATATATATATAATGTGTCTAAGGGGCAGATTTACAAAGCTCGAGTGAAGGATTCGAATTAAAAAAACTTCGAATTTCGAAGTGTTTTTTGGGCTACTTCGACCTTCGACTACTACTTCGACTTCGAATCGAACGATTCGAACTAAAAATCGTTCGACTATTCGACCATTCGATAGTCGAAGTACTGTCTCTTTAAGAAAAACTTCGACCCCCTACTTCAGCAGCTAAATGCTACCGAAGTCAATGTTAGCCTATGGGGAAGGTCCCCATAGGCTTGCCTGTGATTTTTTGATCGAAGGATATTCCTTCGATCGTTGTATTAAAATCCTTCGATCGAACGAATAATCCTTCGATCGTTCGATCGCAGGATTTGCGCTAAATCGTTCGACTTCGATATTCGAAGTCGAGCGATTTTAGTTCCTAGTCGAATATCGAGGGTTAATTAACCCTCGATATTCGACCCTTGATGAATCGGCCCCTTAGTGTCTCCATTTATGTCTTTCTTTATTTGTAATTCTTTTTGTTTCTGACACACAGTTTGTATGCGTCACTGCATACTGAGACTTCCAAGAAATATACATATATATATATCTATATATCTATATATCTATATATCTATATCTATATCTATATCTATATCTATATATCCTTCTCAATAAAATATGGGTGATATTGGGACTGCTCAATATATGACACAAAGTATGTTGTTTTATAGTTTCCTATTACTATGATATTCAGAAATTTGTCAATTAACAATCCTAAATTAGTTAAGATTCCCATTCACATAGCCAAAAAATTATGATGGCCAAATAACTAACATCTCAGAGTGACAGAGTGCCTTACATTCATTCTTATCTTTACTCCTTGTTTAGTTATTTTTTTTTAAGTTGTGAAGAATTTAGAAACATGGCATAAAAGAATGCATAATTTATTGTTTTCTTCTTGCAAATAAACAAATAAACTGCCAATAGGCTGGTCATATATTACACACAGCTGAATTTAGAAAACTAATATATAGCATATAGTGAGAGACTATAGCTAATCCGTACATTATAGTGGCCAGCACCATGTTATCGGTTGGCAACTTCCAAGCAAAAGAAAATGCAAGGATGATTAAACATAAGGCAAAACGAGAGGAACCTTTGTTGGCCAATATCACTCACGTAGTGAGGACTTTCATTGTATCTTGTGCAAACATTGGCATCTGTTAATGGATGCATATCTCACAGTATTGGAATTTAAACAACCAACTATGATGAGAGATGGTGCACTATAGGCAAAAAATTAGTACGGACTGAGATGCGTTCATCACTGAGACAATAAACCTTCCTTGGTCCACCCAGAGATGGCATGTTTCCTTGTAAAGGTTGTGCACAATGTCATTTTGTATTAACAGGGGATACTTTTATCAGCCCTGTAGCCAACAGGACCTAAAACATTAGGGGACACTTCAATTGTGATACTAACTTGTCTATATGCAAGTGTGTCTCTGCAACCTTATGTATATAGGTGAAACTGTGCAGAGAGTTAGAGAGAGATTTTTCCCAACATAGATCGACCGTCAACACTGGCAACTCGGTATTGAAAAATCTAAACATTGCCTAGAAAAGGGTCACAGTGCAGAGGACCTGAGATTCATGGTCATACAACGCATACCCCAGCCCAAGAGAGGGGGAGATTGGGTTCTGATGTTATGTGTTGACGCTGGTGACGTCACCACGCCATGGTGACCGAGGATGTCGGTTCCGCTATTTCTAAAAGGAAGCGATATTATGAGACTGTTTGTGTGTTTATCTGCAAAATTTGATGGGGACACACTTGAAAAAGGCTCAGTTGGCTCCCAAACATTGTGGCTTGTTCTCAGTGCAGATGAGTATATATAATGACTGATTTTATGATGAGACAATAAACGCTATGTTTTAATCTATATTTGGGAGTGCGACTCTGCTGGACTATATATTATGTCGTGGGATGACTCACCACTATAGAGAGACACACCCAATCTCTTTTACTTCAGATACAAGAGAGTTTGCATAAAAGTCTGAATACAAATTGCCTATCATTTTGATGTATGAGTTAAGGGATTTAAAATATTCATTCCACAGAACACAAGGCATATGATTTGTAACCCCTACAGAATACAGTAGGTGTTAGATTATATGCTAGCATTGATATCATAGTATTTTCCATTATTAAATGGAAATAGTAATGCTTTATAGAGAAGTATACTCTATGAATTCTGTATGTAGCTCATTCATGGTAACAAATTCTGGCAAAGATCTTCTGGTTTGGCATTCTTGAAGAAATTTTTGTGTATGTTAAGATTTAGGTTTATTTGTGTGTGTGTGTGTGTGTGTGTGTGTGTGTGTAGATTACTTAATTGATTAGAGTGGACAGGCTAATAGATATGCACCGAAGAAAATCTATATCAAAAGAAAGGCACTGATGCTTGATACCTGATATTGTTTGTTCATATTCTGCTGTCTTGTAGCTAGCTACATGTGGGTTGAAAAAAGGCAAATGTCCATTAAATATAAACCTTTCTAACAAATAAAGACAAGAACAGTCATGTAATTTCCAAAATTATCTTTTCCGGCAGGTTAGCACCCTAGTCATACAAACACAGTCCTGAGATTTATTGTATTAGAACAAGCTACAGTGTATTAGAATAATTGTACTCAAGGGGTTTTTGTTAGTGTTATTTTGTGTATTTATTTTGCTATTGCTGAGCATTTAATGTCTAATGGTGACTTTTACTACATACAAACAATATTTTAGTTGTAAAACACCACTAAAATAATTATAATTAAAATAGCTATTACTTTTCTTTTGACCTTTATTATTTATTCATTATAGATATATACACAAGAGTTCAATTAAATCATGCAAACCATGTACACAGCTCATTAGCAAAAGAATGGAATGTGTCAGGGAGAAAAAAAGAATGTGTCAGGGAGTACACATTTACTTATTTATAAAACAATTAAGGATATTTAACATGATACAACATCTGAATTGTTTCAAAAGGTTTATTGCTTGTAACTGAAATGGACAGGATCATTATTTTATATTCTATAATGTAATGAATTCATCAACCTATGTGAAAAGTGCGTGATTCCTATTTTTTATATCTGTATTTAAACAATTAATTATTTCACTTGGACTAAACTTTCTAATGACTTCTTGACTGTATTGATAATGAAAATCCTTTAGTTATAATTTAATTTATTTGTGGTAACTGTGATATTCACTCTGGTTCCCTTAAATGCTTAACTACTTGTAATATACATATACAAGTATATATATGTCATGCTACAGGGAGTGCATTTGTTGCACAAATTGGACACACAGAAGTCTTTGTTCTCTGGAAAGTAACAGCAGAAGACAGACTGATCTAATTATCAGACTGTCATTGTATGCCACTTCTGTAGATGAATACATAGTTATGTTGGGTTGAAAAAAAGACTAAAGTCCATCAAGTTCAACCCCTCCAAATGAATCCGAGTGCACATAGCTACACATAGTTATCCTATCTAAACACTCATATATTTAAACTATATATATTAATAACTATACTAATTAACTGTAGATCTTAAGCTCACAATAGCTTATGATATTATGTTTGGCCAATAAATCATCAAAGCCCCTCATAAACATAAACAGAAAGAGCCATCACAATATCACACATCAGGGCATTCCACAACCTCACTGTCCTCACTGTGAAGAACCACCTAAATAGCTTAAAATAAAGGTATGCAGACTAAAGGGGAGGCCTCTGGTGCATTTATATTTTCAATAGGAAAAAAAGATCCCCTGCTATCTGTCTCTAATGTCCACTATACAAAGAAAAAAACCCATCCTGACAGTTTACCCTCTTAGTTGTACTCTGCACTCTCTCCAGCTCATTTATAATCTTATTAAGGACTGGAGCCCAAAACTGCACTCCATACTTAAGGTGAGCCTTCAAACCCTATAAAGAGGCAACATTCCCTTGCACATCATGCCTGTGGCTTCACTTTACTTTGTGACTGGTAGTTCTGACATCTGCAGAAACTCTATAACCAGGCAATCATTGTACATCCCCTCATATGGCTTGTTGTTGCTAAAGCATAGAAAGTGATAATAAAGGCACTGTTAAATAAACACAATATTTTAGAAACCATATGGCCTTTTACTGTTTACTTACTTGCACTTCCTGTTTTATGGGATATATAAATTAAGATGACCACAATTTACAAAATTTGATATATTTTTGGTTTGCATCTCCTTCAGCTCCAAAGAAATCTTGAAACCTTTTGCCACATCTCTATCATATTATGCTTAAAAGATCTTACAATTGATATCTTTTTCTGTAAATTTACCTTTGGTGATGTATAAACATTGTTAAATATTTTACATTTTTACTTTCAACTGTTCCTTTTTTGGAAACTGATCTAAAATGATATTAGGGGATAGTCAGAGATGACAAATTGCCATATCCATTTCCTTCTTTGTTAATAGTTGTAGAATATTACACCAAAGTGCAACAAATTTGAGAACTTTAGAACTTCAAAGCAATCATTTTGAGAATAAAAAGGTTGAACTTAAATTTCTAAACAGTTTTCTGTGTGAAATTTTGCTATTGTAATAACAAGAATTCATTTTGACATAAATACTGTGTTGTAATTCTTTCTCACATCTGAGGAAACCGGCACACAGGCAGATATACGATAACTTCAAATTGTTGGGCTTACTCCATTAGAAAAGTCCAGTGGGCAATAAATATCTGGATCTCTTTTTTCACACTTCATAAAATTATATATTCAGCAAATAGCTGTGTAGTAGAAGAACAATGAATTGCCAAGCGCCATGAAATATTTGCTAATGAACTGATGCACTGGTGTTATCACAATAACATCTACTGGGAAGAGTAAAACATTTCATGCCCTACAGCATTTTATGTCTGGTAATAGGGAACTCAAAATGTACCAAGATCATAAAGTATACTCAGCCAAAGACTTGCTGGCTCCACCAAGAACTAGTCTGTGCTTTTAGATTATATAATTGTAAGCCAAATTTATTGGAAAAAAAATGTATCTTGTGAAAATGTAGCCTTTGACTGGACATTTTAAATGCCTCGATGGTTGAAATAGTAATCACATTCATTGTCCATGATATCCATAAAACCAAAACATACAGAACAATACGCAGTGCAGAAATATCTACAAGCATTTTATTACAGGATAGAATAGGATTATAGTTTTCCCTGTTTTCCCATTGCATAATGCCAAATGAAAACAGATGTATTTGGCACTTACATTAACAATTCTTAAAATGAGTAAAACCAATATGACAGTGCAATGTAGCTTCATGTGAAATATATTTTACAGGCCGATAAAATCTGCCAACAGACTGGCTTCCCCGATCGATATCTGGCAACTGCCCATATCGGATGCATTATGATCTGATCATTGGGCCCTAGGGTCCACGATTAGATCAGCCCAATATCGCCCACCTCAATGTGGGCATATTGGGGAGACATCTGCTCATTGGGCAACATAGCCAAATGAGCAGATCTCTATGTCTATGGCCACCTTAAGTCTTTTGGGGATTTGTAATAAACAGTGCAACTTTGCTAAAAGTCCATTCAACTAACCACTACCTATAGATGAGGAGATGATGGAGTGATTTCAAATCATAGTAACCAGAAAAGACATGATAAAGCTACTTAGGACTTTACTTTTTTAGAAAAGAAAAATCTTGTTCACGGCAAGTCAGATTTTGTGCTGCAAGAAATGTAAAATCACATTATAGATGCAAAGGATACAGTCTGTGAAATCTTTTCATTTAAATACCAATAAGCAGTTACCGGAAAAGAAGATACAAACTGCTATTAACATTTTGCAAGTACAGAGATGGTTCACCTAAGTTAGGGTGAACTAAATTGACAGTGCACTGTTAACTATAGTTATATGTGATATGTACAGTAGCAAGATACTTGTCTAGGGCTAGAATGCAACATGAGGCCATAAGGCTTTCTCTTTGCAGACTTGTAGTGTTTACCAATGTTAACAGTCATGCCACAACTATATTGACAATTTTCAGCTGAGATTTTTTTTCCCCTGAGCATAGATATGCAGTCATTAATCAATGATCTGTGTTATGTTTTTGTTATAACTAGGGATAGTGGAATCTGGGATGGAAAATTTGCAAATTTACAGCTAAATTAGCGAAATGGCAAAAAATTTGTGAAACGCTTTGTCAAAATAATTTTGACACATGTAAATTTTGACGTGAACTACAATTTTTATACGTGCAACTATTTGGTCCAAATGCATTAAAGTCAATGGCCATCCAAATAATTTTTATGTGCTCGTCAATTTTGACGTGCAACAATTTTTTTTGAAGTAGCAGATTTTTTGAAGGCAAATTGTCCCCCGCAGCTTTGCAAATTAATTCGATTTTGTCAAAATGCTGAAATTTTACGCAAATTTGTGTCTGGTGATTCACTCGTTATAACATGAGTAAAAACTTGATGGCATGTATGTATGTGTGTGTGTGTATAAATATATATATTATATATACACACATAGGAGAGACAATTCAACCAATTATGGATAATGTTTCCCAGCATCTCTTCACATTCAGGAATGATGTAGTTAAATTGCCAGTTCTACATGATTTTAAACAAGCAGGACACAGTGCCTCTCAATTGCAATATGCTGTCATAGAATCAATGGTCTACAACCAAGGACCTGAGGTGTTCCTCCTGGTTGAGTCAGAGGAAGCAGTGTGGTTTGAGCCAGGCAGGTTAAGCAAATGTTTCCCTGTCCATTTCCTTTCCTGACACCACAAACTGCAAACAATAGTCAAATTAAGGGGTTATACTCTGCCTTTTCGTATTACCTGTGCTGGATCATTATATGATTTTACTGAGCCAAATCTTATGAGTTCCTGTGTCCTGAGTTTTTTAACCGAGTTCCTGTCCAAGTATCCTGAAATCTGTGTGTCTTTTCCTGCCTTTCTCTTGTGACCTCATATTCTGACTCCCTGGGTTTTGACCCCTGGCTTGATTTTTTTGGGGGTTATCGGTTTCTCTGTTGCCTTCCATGACCTTGTGTCTAAACTTGGTCTTGTTTGCTTGCTGCCTGCCCAGACCAATGTCTGTATTTAGACTTTCTTTTGCCATCTGCTTTTTGTAGATATTTATGCTGGGACCCTTGATTTTTATGTCTACTTCAGTTAAACTAACATTTCAGACATCCACATTATACGGTGTATATATATGTGCGTGCATACAGAGATGAGTCTTTTTTTTTTTTCATTCCAACACAAATTAGCTATGTAACACCAGTGTCTGGCTGCACTGCATTAATTGCACATCCAAGTGCTTTAAACATCTCTTATTATATTGTAGGGAATGACACGCTTCTATTTGAGCTAGGTATACCACACAGAGACATAACAACACCTTGCCTTGCATTGGTAGAGAACAGCATAGAATATATAGTAATACATTAAAACTTTGGCTTCTAGTTATTAATGTGTGGGGCTTTGTGGTGCATATTTTGTAAAAACTCCCATAAACTACCATGAACTCGAAATTCGAACCAATTGAAATTTTTCAAAAAAAAAAATTAAAATTTTCAAACTCAGGTGAATGGGATTGATCTGCAAACTCAAATCGAATTTGATTCAAGTTTTTTCTGCAAAAAAAATTTGATTTTCAGAAAGGCTGCAAACAACTCCAAATTAAACATCAATTTGGCAGGTTTAAGGTGGTGAATAGTTGAATTTGAATTCTTAAAGGGCCAGTACATGATACATTTTAATAAATTATTTTCGATTTTTTTTAAAAAACTTGAATCAAATTTTAACTAATTTTAACTATTCCCTAGTCGAGTTCCACAAAAAAATTCCTCAAAAATGTTAGTTTCAAAATTCAAATTTGAAATTTGAATTTTCACTTCACCCCTGATAAATCTGCCCCTCAGTGTCAGTCTTATTGCACTCGTAAATCATAATGACAAATGCTATGAATGAGGGTAAAGTGCATTTTATCACTTGGCAAACCCAAGGATTGGTAAGCACTATGCACCAATTATTTTGTTCCAACTTAATAATGCACTAATAGGTTTTTTTTAAGATGAGAATTATCATGCCCTTAAGATGTTCACATTGATAATCTTGCAAGATATATAAATATCTGTGAGTGCATTGATGCATAGCTTGCATTTAGGGCCAGACAAGCTAGCCAGGCAGTTTTGGCACATGCTAACCGTGCTGATTTTTTAATTTTCCACATTGATTACTTATTAAAGCACACTTGCTCTCTATATTTCACTAAATTCTTTTTTCTTCTCTTATTTTATGTTTAAGTAATGTGAAGTAATGTGACACCCTGGATAAAAGCATGCAATAATTCTTCCGAACTTCCTGAGTTTATCGAAAGTTTATTTTAATTTATCACAAATTCATATTGTTTTTGAAACAAAGTATCATGGAAATTCATTTTTGTGTATGCTGCTATTGTTGCTTAGCATACTTTGGCTTATTTATTTCTATGCTGTCTTATATTTAAACTGCTGAAAGACAAAAAATTAACTTCTTTTCCTGTTTTTGTTCACTGAAAAATGTATATCTTTTTGAAATATGACTGATCTTGCTGGCGGATAGTAATATTTACACCTTCAGTTGTGTTGCAATCTGGGAGTCTTATCCATTTATTATACATGTGGCCCAAACTGCTATGGTTGCAGTTTAAATGTCTTGAGTAGTAAGGCATGGCATCTTTTCTAATGTTATTCACCATTGTTTTCAGTTTTAAATTATTTATCCAGCTTGTTCTATTTCAAATAAAATGGTTGATTTAGGAATATCTATTGAATATATGTATATATATATATATATATATATATATATATATATATATATATATATATATATATATATATATATATATATATATATATATATATATATATATATATATATATATATAAATAACAAAGGCTATTGTGACACTAAACTTTATAGTTAGTATAGATATGGGCATATATAATGTATGTGAAGGTATGAAGGATTGTGTGTATTTACTGTGGGGAAAAGGGTAACTTTCTGAATTCTTGTCCTAAGAGGCCGGGAAACTTCCAAGCCTAAATGGAGAAAGGGAGCTCCATTTGGGTGCAGAAGTTTCCTCTCCCTGTCTACCTCTAGGATTTTGATACCGGTTAAGTTAACCTGGCCTATGGGCTCAGTCAAGGTGTCTGCTTTTGTGGATTCAGGGGCGGAGGGGAATTTTTTGGATGCTTCCTTTGCAGCAAAATTTGGTATTCCTTAAACCCCTCTAATTCCTCCTATGAGGATTTTGGCAGTCAATAAAAAACCCTTAGGGTCAGGGCGGGTAAATAAAAAATCTGTGTTCCTTTCCATGTGCATTAATAACCTACACAATGAGAAGTTAACCCTTTATATTTTTGAGGGTGCTTCTTCTCCTCTTATTTTGGGGCTTCCTTGTCTTCAAACCCATAATCCTCATATTGACTGGGTATCGGGGGAGATTCTTCAATGGGGTTTTAAGTGTGGTGGTTCCTGTATTCCTCAGGTGGTGGCAACTACCTCTTTAGAAGGGTTACCTGCAGCATATACTGAATATGCTGATGTGTTTTCTAAAAAAGCTGCAGAAACCTTACCCCCACACAGGCAGTATGATTGCCCAATAGATCTAATCCCTGGGTCTACTCCTCCTCGAGGTAGAACTTATCCTCTTTCCTTGCCAGAAGCCCAGGCAATGAAAGAGTATATCAGGGAAAACCTTGATAGAGGGTTCATTAGACCTTCTAATTCTCCCGCAGGGGCAGGCTTCTTTTTTGTTGGGAAAAAAGATGGTGGTCTTCGCCCTTGTATTGATTATAGGGGTCTTAACAAGATTACCGTAAAGAATCGCTATCCCCTTCCTCTGATTTCTGAATTATTTGACCAGTTTAAAGATGCCAAGATCTATTCCAAGCTTAATCTTAGAGGTGCTTATAACCTCATTCGTATCAGGGAAGGGGATGAGTGGAAAACTGAATTTAACACCAGGGACGGCCACTACGAATTCGGTCTCTATAACGCACCTGCAGTTTTCCCGGAATTTGTCAATGACATCTTCCGAGACCTGCTGGGGATATTTGTAGTGGTCTATCTTGACGATATTTTAATTTTCTCTTCTAACCTTTGTGAACATCATAACCATGTTCGTGAAGTCTTACGTAGGTTAAGAGAAAATAATCTTTATGCGAAACTTGAAAAGTGTACTTTTGAGGTTACTTCTGTTCAGTTTTTAGGTTTTAATATTTCCAGCAGGGGTCTAGAGATGGATCCAGGGAAGGTGAAAGCTGTACTGGATTGGACCCAACCTCTTTCTTTACGGGCAACCCAAAGGTTCCTAGGTTTCGCCAATTACCATCGTCAATTTATAAAGAACGTCTCCCTGATAGTGGCTCCCATTACAAACTTGACTAAGAAAGGTGCTGATCCGAGCAGTTGTTCCCCGAAGCTATCCAAGGTTTCGAATTCCTCAAAAAAGAGTTCAGTTCAGCCCCTATTCTGCGGTACCCTGATACTGCATTTCCTTTTATTGTTGAGGTGGATGCCTTAGAGGTTGGGGCAGGAGCAGTCCTTTCCCAAAGGCATCAGTTAACCAACAAAGTGCACCCCTGTGCATTTTTCTCTAAAAATTTTTCGCCTGATGAGGCAAACTATGACATTGGTAATAGAGAATTGTTGGCTATCAAATGGGCCTTTGAGGAATGGCGGCAAAACATTTGATAACGATCTTTACTGACCATCTCCTGTAGAGTCGCCCAAGCGACTAAATCCTAGGCAGGCTAAATGAGCATTGTTTTTCACCAGGTTTAGTTTCTCTCTAACATTTAGACCTGGTTCTAAAAAAACCAAAGCAGACGCACTCTCTAGGAGTTTTGAATCCAACCCCTCTGAATCTAGTGAGTGTACCCTCATCATTCCTGGTGCATTAATTGTGGCAGCTCTGGAATCTGATCTAACTTCCTTGTTATCTCCTGTTCAATCTTCTGCTCCGTTAGAGACTCCCTCTTCCCATTCCTGACAAACCTTGGTCCCATCTCTCGTTGGATTTTATTGTTGATTTGCCCCCTTCTCAGGGGAAAACTGTGATTTGGGTGGTGGTGGATAGGTTTAGCAAAATGGACCATTTCGTTTCCCTTCCACACCTCCCTTCTGCCAAAACTATGGCTGAATTATCAATTTCTCCCATTTTTAAGTTGGCATGGGTTTCCGGTCAATATTGTTTCTGACAGAGGGGTTCAGTTTGAATAGAAATTTTGGCGAGCCTTCTGCTCTTTGGTTGGGATTGATTTATCTTTCTCTACCGTTTACCACCCTCAAACCAATGGTCAAACTGAAAGGGTTAATCAGTCCCTTGAACAGTACCTGAGTTGTTGTGATGGCTGATTCAGTTAATGCCTTTAAGAATGGCTTGGATGATTTTTTGGACAGACATAATATTAAAGGCTATTGTGATACTAAACTCTATAGTTAATATAGGTATGGGTATATAGAATTTTAATTAAAAGTAGGGAGGGGTGTGTGTAGGGATGCTGGGTTTTCATTTGGAGGGGTTGAACTTGATGGACTTTGTCTTTTTTCAACCCAATTTAACTATGTAACTATGTAACTATGTAACTATGTTATGTATCTGACCAAACCTCATGGGCTGAGCTTTTACCCTGGGCAGAGTTTGCCCACAATAATGCTACTCATTCCTCCACTGGGGAGTCTCCTTTCTTTATTGTCTATGGTTACATCCCAAAGCATTTTCCTTTTCTGGTTCTTTCTCTCCCGTACCCTCTGTTAACTACTCTGTCAAACAGTTTGCGAAAGTTTGGTCTCAGGTGCATGACTCTCTTTCCGCAGTTACTTCCGCCCAGAAAGAAAGCAGCTGATAGATCCCGTAGGGAGGCACTGAAATATAAAGTTGGTGACTCTGTTTAGTTATCTACTAAAAACATTAAGCTTAAGGTCCCCTCTCTCAAGTTGGGACCCAAGTTTATTGGTCCATATCCCATCTCACAAATAATTAATCCATTCTCTGTCCATCTTAAGTTACCAGGGCGCGGCACGCTCTTGTGAAGTTTAAAGGCGCAGGCGCGCTGGAGTCATCACCAATGGCGCAAAATTTGAACAGTATATAAAGCTCAATAGGGCTGTGAGACCTTGCCGTGAAAGGATTTGTTTCCTGGTGCTGTTAGCTGTTGCTATTCTGTTTGAACCTGATTCTGATTACCTGTTTTGACCCCTGCCTGTCTTTTGACGATTCTTCATTCTGTATCCTGACCCCTTGCCTGATTAAGGACTTCGATTCTGCTTAACCCTCTGATTGACTACCTGGTTTGACCCTTGACTGCCTGACTATGATTATTCTCTGCTTGCCCCGACCCGGCCTGATCTGACTACTCTATTGCCTAAACGCCTTGTACCTTGACCTTCTGCCCAAGACTTTATTACAGTTGTGCCCCTCTGCCTATCCAGAACCTCTAGCCTTGCACCTCTCGTTTAAGTCCTGGTGGCATCCAAGTAGCTGAGGGCTCCTCCCGAAGCCAAAGGTGGTCACACTACAGGTGAAGCACGAGCCGAGACCAGGGTGCTTGGCATTTGTTCTGGTGTTGGGTGCCGACCGTTACACAGCCTTTTTCAACCCTGGTTGTTAAAAGGTTAACAGTAAGGCTGGAGCATACCCTTAATCACTTCTCCTCCTATAACCCCCTCAGCCCCCTCCCTCGGGAATCTGCTTTGGCTGTTGACTTATGAGCATGCTCAGTTCTTTTCAGCTCCGATTACTAAACACACCCTCTAGTCTAACAGCCATTGTAGAGATGGCATTGCAGGTTCCCATACAAACTCTAGCTTTCTTCTATTTTTTTCACCTAACCACCTCTCCTGAGTTTAGCTTAACCATTACAGAGCTCAACCCCGCAAAACTTTTTATCAAAGTGTGTTGTGCCTCTGTAAACCTGCATTCTGCATTGCATGAACTTTACAGCATACATGTCCTATTTGCACATGTTAAAGGACCAGTAACATCAAAAAAATATTTAAAAATTTGTTTGTGCACAATGAAAAATAAACACCAAGACAAATGAAACTTTTAAAAAGCAATGCCTTTATTAAGAAGTAACTTACAGAAAATCCACTTCCTGTCCTCTTCAGAAACAGCGAAAGGAGAAATCGATCGATGCAGTATGGATGGTCGCCTTTTCGCCGTTTCTGAAGAGGACAGGAAGTGGATTTTCTGTAAGTTATTTCTTAATAAAGGCTTTGCTTTTTAAAAGTTTCATTTGTCTTGGTGTTTATTTTTCATTGTGCACAAACAAATTTTTAAACATTTTTTTTTGATGTTACTGGTCCTTTAATGTTACTGTTGATGTTTCAGGGAAAATGGCGGGCAAGCAAAAGCTGCTATTTGTTTTAGTAAAATGTGATGGAGCTGGAAAATGGAGGGGGGTATATGCAGTACAAATGATGTGGCTTGGGTGGGTAAGATATGTCCAACTTATATACATGGTAGGAAAATGTAGGCTTTATATGTCCTTTAAGACTTAGAGATGTCTTACCATAAAAAATTTTTAAAATAAAAATTGTATAAAAATGCCCTTAAACTAGTGTCTGCATTAAGACCCAGGATAAAAGATTGCATTTCATAACAACATCTACTGTCTCTTTACAGTGTTTTACATATCAAGTCACCTCCTCTCTCCTCTTTCTTAAAGGTGTTTGGATATGCTCCTCTAAGTTTTTCATGCTGTTCTGCCCCTCATACAAATAATAGAGGATAAAAAAAAAATCAACCTTGGGGTGCAAACTTCATAGTGTTGTAAAGCAACACAATGTTACGATAAACAAAGGTTAGGGGCCAGATAGTATTCATCTCAAGGTACTTTGTGAGCTTAGCTCTGTGATTGCCAACCACTTTACTTAATTTTTCAGGATTCATTGAGGTTTGGCATGGTGCAGAGAGATTGGGGAATAGCTTATGTGGTGCTGCTATTCAAAAAGGGATCCCATTCATAGCCTCAAAACTAAAGGCCAGTTAGTCTGACATCAGTGGTAGAAAAGCTTTTTGAATGGTTAATAAAGGATAAGATACTAACCTATGTGTATCTTCTTGTTATGACTCAAAACAATGTTACCAAAGTCAACTGATTAACAGACATGTGACGAAGTATGCAAGCTTTTGTCGTAACTGGTGTCTTGGCTGGAGAAGAGCTGGATTCTGCTACATTACTTTTATGACAAACTTTAAAATCACTTTAAAATCTTTAAAATCACTGAACATTTCTTTAAGCAAAAAAGATGTTTAAATGACAGTAAGACATAATAAAAATTATATACACTATACATTGAATATTTAAATGAAACCATGTATATAGTGTATAACTGTTTAAAAAAAAAAAAAAAAAAAAAATATATATATATATATATATATATATATATATATATATATATATATATATATATATATATATATCCAGAAAACCAGAACTGCAACATTGACAAAAACATATTCAATTATATTAAATGGCACACAGAGAAAAAGATTGATCACTCAAAACAAGTGAATTGGAAATAATTCTTTTACAGAGAAAAACTGTTGGATACATAAACTGTGGAACGCAGAAAACTCAGTTGGCCACTGCATGTGCCATTCAGTTCACAGCATGATCTACACTTGGGAAGGCATAGCACGATCAAGTTAAATTTTAACATCAGTAGACTGTAAATGCCTTACTGTGTCTGCCTTAAATGAACAGAAGTGCCAGCCAGCATTAAATTCCTACACAGTTGCTAGTAACATCCAGAGTTCTATGACTGTAATTATAGAGGACACATAAGTAGTTATTGCTTTATGTAAAGCTACACACATAGGGACATGTAAGTAGAACATATAAGTTGTCATAAGGGATGAAAATAACTTTATATTTATTGTTCTTGCACTCCATTGGAAAACATTGTGGGGCAAATTTACTAAAGGGCGAAGTGGTTAACTCCAGCGTGACGTCATTTTATTGCTTCGCTGATTTACTAATGGGTGCAGGCGTAAAATCGCTAGCGAAGTGGACCTACTCTAGAAAACTCGAATTTTTTTTTTAAGGTACCCTCCTTTACCCTTACATATGATAACATATGGCACCTAAACTATACTGTGGGCACATGTGTAGGGCATTAGTATACATTTATTAAGGTTCCCTGGCCTTGTGTAATGTGTTTTCTGCTGCATTTACAGGCATTGTATTTTAACTGTACGCCATATGCAAATTTCCGATTGCTAGTGTAACTTTGAACCGATGATCGTAACATTGCTAGCGCAACTTCGCAAACAATCGGTAACTTGTGTGCAACTTTGGATCTTAGTGAATTTGCGCAGCTCTGGCAAATTTACACCTGGCGAAGTGCTGCGAAGGCAATGCTGGCGCAAATTCCGAGGTAAGCTAATTTGCCCCTCTGACACTGTAGTACACTAATGCAGTGCTTATTTAGCTCTCTACATGCACAAGCATCTTGGTAGTAACTAATTAATTTTCACATCCAATGGGATCAGTGAAATTCAAATGAAGCAGAAGAGGGGAGGTAAGCAGTTTAGAGTCAGCTTCCTGTATGGACAGAATGGAAGCTGCTGTTGGCAGTCCCTAGCAGAGAGGCAGCAGAGAGCAAAGAAGAGAGACTTTTAGCAGTATGATCCACAGTTTATATGGTGTATAGCTTCAAAACTAAACATTTAAAATAATAAAGATGATTTATAAAAATGTTCTTACTAAGGCTGTTCAAATTTAGACTATATTCTGAAGCTGAACGCCCTATTAAACCATGCACCTTCCTTCTGCTATTGCTACTATGACCAGTTACTCTCACTCCGTGCATTTACTTTCTGCTGTGTTAGTGTCTGTGTTATTGTCTCCTCTCTCATTTGTCCACACTTGCTCCTGCTCTGCTCTGTGAGGACGTTTCTTGAATTACGGTCACCTTATCTTATCTCCTGTTTATACTCACCTCTGAAACTTGTTTTCCACACTCACCTTTCCACTTGCTTATGGATGCACTTGTCTTTTTATCTTTGCAGGCTGTAATCTGTGGTGATGGATTTACCTGCTCTCTTTTCTGTGGCCCAACAAGGACTTGTGCTCCTGTGCCCTCTACCCGAGCCCTAGCCTGTAAGGGACTGAGCTGTTCTGGGAGACCGGCTTTCCTTCTTTGGATAGACCCTTGGTTGTCATCTCTTCTGCCCGCAGCTTCAGGTAAGTCGGAAATCTCTCCTTCAGCCATTGAAAGCCATACTGGTCAGTTGCTGTACAGATAGACTGTGAAAGCTCTACCAAGCCTGACATGTTGAGTAAAAGTAAAAATGGGCATGCAGGAAAGAAAATTAACCCCACTAATATCAGAGCATTGTGTGGAGGTTTTCTAAGCTTATATAAAGCCTTGCAAAAACTGTGAGGAGTGTTAACTCCAATGCTCTTTCCTGCACCCAATTGCACTCAAAATGCCGGCACCTTTACCTGTCCCAGTAGCTTCGGCTTTAATTTTTCCCACCAAAGCTTCAGATTGGCCAGTACTCAATGTAATGTCTCTTATTTCTATATTTGGTGCAATATCTCTTATTTCTGGGAACTTTCTAACTCAGTAGTATATCATGGTTGCTGCTGTTTAACTCCAACGCTTATAAAACTGAATTGATTCAGTTATTATACTTGTGAGGAAATTACCTCTAGGTAACGTCCTTTGGGGACATCCACCGCGTCCTGACTCTTCATGCGCCGACGAGCTTGGCACACTTCCAGGTCTTATACACTGGTTTGCGTCTGATGTCATTGTGTTTGGCACAATGTTTGAATATTTAAAGGGTCCTCAGGCAAATATTCACTGCCCAGCGTAAGGTAGATTTCATAGTTCCTCGCTGCATTTCTTGTGTGTGTACCCTGCGTTACACTACTGTTCAAAACATTTAGTTTAATCTAACTTGCATATTTGAAAAACCAGAGGACTTTGGCAAGTGAGCTAATTTCTTACAAGAAAATGTTAATCAGAAAGGTGTTAATAAATATACAATGTATTTTGGGAATCATTTATGATTCCTCAGTCTGAATGTTGATAAATCAAACCCCTTAGTGTTCTGCTAACTGGCACATCAAAATAAAAAAGTTTTGTTTTATGAAACATCTGTTTCATAAAATGCCATATTGCAATGATAAAATATGTGGAAATGTAACTCGAACTGAGATTTATGTAGTGCTTAGCACTTAAATGCTTATGTAGCTAAACACTGAAGACACAAAAATTTACATTTTTTAAAACTGCTAAGTATCACAGCTCATTGGACCATGCATGACACACCCATTGTAAAGTTCAGAACAAAGTTGATTTTGCTGCATTGGATTTTTAATGGCAAATTTCTGTGATATTTCTTGTGGATGGGGTCAATATCATCAACATTGCTTTGAACTTGTGTCTTTATGGTATGTTTGTATATTATGTTCCTACCTTGATCACATATTTTACTCCCAAGTTTTGCAGAAGTTGCATTTGCAGAAGCTGCAGAGCTGAAGAGATGACATACTGTAATTACTGTATTGTAGACACTGGATGACAGCCCATGTTATACATGATGATTGTTTGTTTTTTTAAAGGGCATGTCTGTTGTCACTAGAATGTCCTTTTCCCCCAATAATCTAAGACAATTTTACAAAGTTTTATATCTGTCCCTGAATAAACAGTTAAATATTGTGTAAGTTTATGGTAAATGGAGTTCCCTGGGACTCCCAAAACTCTCACGTTACCATTAACTGTTCTGGATAAAACACTTTTCAGGTGTAAGCATTTGCTTATGTTAAAGGCGAAGGGCCAGTGTCTTTATATCATTCAGGCTGAGATAACAATGTTTGCCAGTGGTTCTGAACCTAAACAGCAACAGATTTATTTAAGGTGAAACTTAAAGAAGTCAACAGTAGTAATGCAATCACAAAAACCTGTGATAGACCAGGCTTAATAGCAATGATCCAGGGCTGAGAGCTAAACTTAGGGGTCATCAGAAATCATCAAGAGGTTAATGAGGTTTGTGTGTCATAAACATACAACAGAGAAGAAGATGGGGAGCTGCTGGGGCATCTTTGGAAGCACAGATTGTCGCTAGTAAAGGGCTATGGTTGCCGTGGGCCATAATAGAAGTCCAACACATAATGTACAACTTTTCTGCCCTACTACTGTAGTTATGCTTAAGTTCACCTTTAAGCATAGTTCGTTAACATTGCTTTATGTTGCATTCTCGTTGTTTCCAGCAAAGATATGCCTGTATGTCACACACAAAAATTAAGGGACTCTGGGGAAGAATTAAGCAAACACACAATTATTACCTTTTAAAATTTTAACAATATTTTGTCAACAAATTTTGCCCTTATTTATTGCTCACAAAAGCTACAATAAGGCTCAAAATTTGCAAACACCTTTCTTCTGTTAAGTCCCATTTCTCATCAAACAGAATCTTTGCTCTTACCTCATACCATTTATTGTATTACCAATTTTGTGTGTACTGATTGAAAAGGGTTTGTGTGACTTTCTATGAGCTGTTTTTCACCTAGACTACTTACAGTATGTCACCCCATAATCACCAATTAATTCCAAGTCCTTATTATGATCTCTATACTCATTGATGCCTAAAAAACTAATTTTAGTGGAGAAAAGAATACTTGAGCAAATAACATGATGAAAATGCATGAATAGTTACAATGTGGTAATTGAACTTTTTAATTAAGCTAATTGATTTTCTAAATACAAAACAGAAATGGATTATGCATATTTAGTTCATATACTGAAACTTAAGACAGGGTGCATGAGAGTGAAATACGCTTTTGTCTACAAGTGATTTGAATTACTTTAATAATAATAACTCTAACTCAATCATGTATTTTAAGATGTGTTGTTTATATAATGATTAGACCAGTGAATAAGGACATTATAAACAATGCATTTAATGGTAAAGGAAAGGCTCTGTGTGCTGATTTAACGGGGAATGATCGTGAAAATGAAGCAAGTATGTGGCATGGCACTCCTCAGGATCAGAAGGGGAGGGGATGCTTAAAAGGGAAACTATCGCGAAAATTAATAATATTCGCTTTATCACACTGAAATAAGAAACTTCCTAAATACAACCAATTAAAAATTCTGCATTGTTTCTGAAATAATCAAGTTTATATTATGCAGGAGTTGGGGGTCAGATATTCATTGACAGTTAGATCCAATTTATCTTATAGTGGGGCTCCTTTTGCCTAGCATATGTATTAGGGCTCACTCTATTAAAATCACATCAGACAGCATGTCTCTCTACATGCAGGATTTGTCCAAACGGCAGTTATTTTGTTAGATTTTTTTATACTGGAATCTGTTATTTCAGTGAGCTCTAGGGATGGGCGAATTTTTTCACCTTGTTTTGGCGTGGAAATGATGGCCATAGACTTGTATGGCGTTGTGCGTCAAAAAAAATGGTGATGCCCATAGACTTGAATCAGCGTCGGCGACATTTTGCCGGCAACAAATTTTTGCCGAAATGGGTCAAATTAGCTCTTATACATCTGCTAGGAAAGGAAGCCCCCCTATAAGATATATTGTATCTAACTGTCAATGACTATCTGACTATTTCCTGCATGAAGAGAGAATGAAGAGAAACAGATGCTGAGAAAGGGATAGTGAAGATGAACTTGATGATTTCTGAAACAATTCAGAATGTTTAATTGATTGTATTGAGAATTTTTTTTATTTCAGTGTAATGAAGCTAATATTGTTCATTTTCGCAATAGTTTCCCTTTTAAGCATCCCCTCCCCCTCTGATCCTGAGCTTGTGGTCCTCTTTGCTAAAAACTGTGTCATTCAGGAGTACTACTGTATGGAGTGCTATGCCACATTCTTGCTTCTAAACACTACAATCATGCTGCCCTGGGCAGTGCTCATGTGTAAAAAAGTTGGCACATTACTCTACTCTATGGCTTCTTAAAGGAATTGTTCACTGTAAAAATAAAAACTGGCTAAATAGATAGGCTGTGCAAAATAAAACATGTTTCTAATATAGTTAGCCAAAAATGTAATATATAAAGGCTGGAGGGATTTGATGTATAACATGTCAGTCAGAACACTACTTCCTGCTTTTCAGCTCTCTTGGTTTACACTGACTGGTTACCCTGGCTACCAGGCAGTAACCAATCAGAGACTTGAGGGGGGGGCACACGGGTCATTTCTGTTGCTTTTGAATCTGAGCTGAATGCTGTGGATCAGTTGCAAACTCACTGAACAGAAATGTACCATGTGGCCCCCCTTCAAGTCGCTGACTAGCTCAGAGTTATAGAGCTGAAAAGCAGGAAGTTGGATTCTGGCTGTTTTATTAGACATCTGTTCACTGCAGCCTTTATATATTACATATTTGGCTAACTAACTATATTAGAAACATTTTTTATTTTGCACAGCCTATCTATTTACCCAGTTTTTATTTTCACACTGAACTGTTCCTTTAACTCAACTCAGATCAGCAGCCAGGAATGCAGAGCCAGAAATTAGATGATTTTATGTCACTCCCTGCAGCAAAGAGGAATATCAGTCAGAGTCAGAGTTAAGCAACTGTAATCTAGTGGTTAAGCCTTTGCTTTTCCTTAAACACATGGGGGGTTATTTACTAAACACCGAATGCAAAAATCCTGAAAAATTCGTGATTTTTTTTATAAAATTTGAAATCACAAATTCTTCAGAATTTATTAAACACATGGAAAAGTCTGAATTAGAGTATCCGGCATCTCAGACCTGTCGAGGTTGAAGTCAATGGGAGAAGTCCCAATGATTTTTGATGTCCCCTGGGTTTCATGCAATACCCCAAGTTTTTCGGGAATTTTCAGGCAAAAAAAGCATAAGAAATCTGAGTTTACAGGTAAAAAGCCGAAAAAAATCATTTTTTTTCCCTCAATACAAATTTTTGGGAAAATGTAATAATAAATAAGCATAATAAACCTGAGCAGATTTGATTGGAGTTTGTAGCAGAAAATCAGACTTTGATAAATAACCCCCTAAGTAAAGAACAATAATAAAACCCAATAATTATAAGACAAATAATTAAATAAAAAAATAGCTATTTAATTAATAATACATTAGCTTTAAAAAGTTATTAAATATTAAAGTATGGGATTTATTTTAACTAATAAATAATATTTAATGTTCACATGAGATCATTTGATAATTTCCATGGCAAAGATAAAAGGAGTGCAGCGGTGAATGGGTTAAGTACTGATCAAATAGCTCTGAATCACTCATCTCTACCTCCTTCTAGGTTTTCTAGGTTAATATACATTTTTTTTTACCAAGTTACCAATACCAAGTTTAAAAAATAAGTCTGCCCTATATTTTCTATCTTACCAGTAGAATCATATTATCATTTTCGGAAAGTACAGTAAAGAATCAAGAAAGGGAAGACTAAAATGTCAAAGCCTGTTATTTCACATTGCAGATAATCAATTTGTATATATACAATTCAATTTCTAAAACAGTACAAATGTGTAGTGGTGTAGTATCTTCCCAAGAGATGTTAAATAAAATAACAGAACATACTTACTTATTTAGATTAAAAAGTCCTTCTAAATCCCAGATGCTTCTTGTTCTGATGGTGAGAAAAATGGAAACTTCCTGGAAAGAAGCTGAAAAATAACAGTTCATTTTTATCACTTTTTACCACGTGCAGAGATGCATCCTAATGTACATATAGAATACATGGTACTAGAAATTTGCATTGAGAAAACATATTATTTCTAAAAGAGTACTAAAAATACTACTTATTTGCTAATAATTGCAGGAAAACAAGCAGAGATATATTCTTCTGTCAGTAAGTGTAGTTTCATTTTTGCATTGTTCACAGCTTGATACCAATAAATATTTGAAGAATAAGTGCTGATAAATATATTATTTTGCCAACTTTAAGGGGTTGTTCACCTTTCAAATCCCTTTCCATGTTCTATTTTAGACCATTTTCTTTTTGTTACAATGTTTGCTTTTTATGGCTCATTCTGGCAAATGTAATCTGAAAATGAAGGGGTTTTTTTGCTTTGTAGACCTTGGTTTTTAGAATACCTATGGAAGCTTTACATAGGCAAAGAAAATATAAAATATCCATTATATTCTGTAAAACAGTGTATATGAAACATGTCTTGAGTTCAATAGACAGAAAGAACTATTACTATACTAATTATGCAACCTGGCAAAATGATGGAAGGATGTATGGGAAGAAGGAAAGGCAAAAACTTCAGCTTCTTGCTTAAAATGAATGGACACAGAGACATAACTAGAGGGGGGCGGGCCCTGGCATGGGACGTGCAGCCGGGCCCCGCCCCCCTCCATACGGCTGGAAATGGCCGCATTTATGGGCGCATTTACGATTTCTGCCTGCATTTCCCCTAGAATAGAGTGCCGTGCGAGCTGCCGGGGGGCCCTGAGGGGGTGCGGGCCCTGGCCCAATTGCACCCCCTGCTCCCCCAGTAGTTGCGCCACTGAATGCACAATATTGTTAGGGATCATAAATAACTAAAAACTAAAAACAATCAATTCCGTTACAGAAAATGAAATAAGTAACCATTGCAGCTATGCCACTGGAAAAAGAAATATTCAAAACTGAACAATTAATCTCATGCAATTACGGACTGTTGTAAACCAACCTTAAAATTTCACAGCTTAGTAAAATGATTCCTATTTCTGCCAAGCAAACCTGGAACAGCTTCTTTTCCATTTGTGTAAAACACTCTCAGGCATTTCTAACAATTGGCTATGGCTGAAAGTATTAATTGATGGAGGAAAAGTGAAGTTTGCTGTGCTGAAAGAGCAATGGACATAATAAATCCATACTGTGCACTTTGTAAAAATAAATCAAAGCATATGTTCAGAAATGCAGGTTGTGTAGCTACAACAACACCCTTTTTTTTTTTTTTTTTTTTTTTTGTTTAAAAAAAAAAGAAGAGAATTATAGTATTTTAAATAAAGGGAGCATTTACTGCAGAATGGTTGTAAGAACCAAGAAATGCATGTATGAATTTGCATTGTATAGAAGTCCTGGAAATAAATACAGCCAATAATAATTAGGTTTATTTGTCTATTTTCTTGACGTTTTTAAATTGTGAATATTACATGATTAATATTTGATACTGTATCTATTTTCTTTTACTGATGGTAAGCAAAGTCATGATTATTGTATTACAGGTATGGGATCTGTTATCCAGAGTGCTTGGGACTAGGGATGTAGCGAACGTCGGAAAAAAAGTTCGCGAACATATTCGCGAACTTGCGCAAAAACGCGAGCGGTTCGCGAACGGTTCGCGAACCCCATAGACTTCAATGGGAAGGCGAACTTTAACATCTAGAAAAGACATTTCTGGCCAGAAAAATGATTTTAAAGTTGTTTAAAGGGTGCAACGACCTGGACAGTGGCATGCCAGAGGGGGATCAAGGGCAAAAATGTATCTGAAAAATCTGCCTGTGTGTGCTTGGAAGAGATAGTGTAGGGGGAGAGCTGTTCGTGATTTCAGGGACAGATGATAGTAAGTTTGCTGGCTAGTAATCTGCTTGATACTGCTCTGTATTGGAGGGACAGAAGTCTGCAGGGATTTGAGGGACATTTTAGCTTAGGTAGCTTTGCTGGCTAGTAATCTACTGTTCTCTTTAAACAACTGCCATACGTTGACCTTGTAGGCATTGTTTGCCCAGTTTTTTTGGACGCAGCCACTGAAGCACAGTTGCCAGAAAAAATATGCCATATAAATGCTGAAAATAGTCATTTTTCGCCATACGTTGACCTTGTAGACATTGTTTGCCCAGTTTTTTGGACGCAGCCACTGAAGCACAGTTGCCAGAAAAATTATGCCATATAAATGCTGAAAATATAATTTTTTTGGTTGCAGCCACTGAAGCACAGAGGCCAGAAAAATTATGCCATATAAATGCAGAAAATATGCATTTTTTGGTCGCAGCCACTGAAGCACAGTTGACAGAAAAATTATGCCATATAAATGCTGAAAATATAAACTTTTTTGGTTGCAGCCACTGAAGCACAGAGGCCAGAAAAATTATGCCATATAAATGCAGAAAACATGCATTTTTTTGGTCGCAGCCACTGAAGCACAGTTGACAGAAAAATTATGCCATATAAATGCTGAAAATATAAATTTTTTTGGTTGCAGCCACTGAAGCACAGAGGCCAGAAAAATTATGCCATATAAATGCAGAAAATATGCATTTTTTTGGTCGCAGCCACTGAAGCACAGTTGCCAGAAAAAATATGCCATATAAATGCTGAAAATAGTCATTTTTTGCCATATACGTTGAGTCAACGTATGGCAAAAAATGACTATTTTCAGCATTTATATGGCATATTTTTTTGGCCTCTGTGCTTCAGTGGCTGCGGCCAAAAAAACTGGGCAAACAATGCCTACAAGGTCAACGTCGTTGACCTTGTAGGCATTGTTTGCCCAGTTTTTTTGGCCGCAGCCACTGAAGCACAGAGGCCAGAAAAAATATGCCATATAAATGCTGAAAATAGTCATTTTTTTGGTCGCAGCCACTGAAGCACAGTTGCCAGAAAAATTATGCCATATAAATGCTGAAAATATAAATTTTTTTGGTTGCAGCCACTGAAGCACAGAGGCCAGAAAAATTATGCCATATAAATGCAGAAAATATGCATTTTTTTGGTTGCAGCCACTGAAGCACAGAGGCCAGAAAAATTATGCCATATAAATGCAGAAAATATGCATTTTTTTGGATGCAGCCACTGAAGCACAGTTGCCAGAAAAAATATGCCATATAAATGCTGAAAATAGTCATTTTTTGCCATACGTTGACCTTGTAGACATTGTTTGCCCAGTTTTTTTGGTTGCAGCCACTGAAGCACAGAGGCCAGAAAAAATTAAACCAGTAGGGTTTGCACCCTAGTTTGTAACGGTGGCGGAGGGAGGAGGAGGACGCTAAAGGACAGCTGTGTGTGGAGTCATGAGGCTTGAAGAGAAGGACAGCTGCATAGAAGTCAGAACAAGTCTTCCGGCGTGCAGTAACCCTCCGAGATCCACCCCTCATTCATTTTAATAAAGGTCAGGTAATCGACACTTTTGTGACCTAGGCGAGTTCTCTTCTCAGTTACAATCCCTCCTGCTGCACTGAAGGTCCTTTCTGAGAGCACACTTGAGGCTGGGCAAGACAAGAGGTTCATGGCAAATTGTGACAGCTCTGGCCACAGATCAAGCCTGCGCACCCAGTAGTCCAGGGGTTCATCGCTCCTCAGAGTGTCGATATCTGCAGTTAATGCCAGGTAGTCCGCTACCTGCCGGTCGAGGCGTTCTTTGAGGGTGGATCCAGAAGGGTTGTGGCGCTGCCTTGGACAGAAAAACATTTGCATGTCTGACGTTACAGACTGGCCAAAGGGCTTTGTCCTTGCAGGTGTGCTCGTGGCAGGATTACTGGCACCTCTGCCCCTGGAATGTTGATGAGTTCCTGAAGTGACATCACCCTTAAAAGCATTGTACAACATGTTTTGCAGGCTGGTTTGTAAATGCCGCATCTTTTCGGACTTGTGGTATGTTGGTAACATTTCTGACACTTTATGCTTGTACCGAGGGTCTAGTAGCGTTGCGACCCAGTACAGGTCCTTCTCCTTAAGCCTCTTGATACGGGGGTCCTTCAACAGGCATGACAGCATGAAAGACCCCATTCTCACAAGGTTGGATGCAGAGCTATCCATCTCCGCTTCCTCATTATCAAGGACTGCATCATCCACGGTCTCCTCCCCCCAGCCACGTACAAGACCAGGGGTCCCCAAAAGGTCACCACTAGCCCCCTGGGAAGCCTGCTCCTGTTGGTCCTCCTCCTCCTCCTCCACAAAGCCACCTTCCTCCTCTGACTCCACTTCTGGCACCTCTCCCTGCGTTGCAGCAGGTGCCTGGGTTCGTTCTGGTGATTCCGACCAGAAATCGTGCGCTTCCAGCTCCTCGTCACGCTGGTCTACAGCCTCATCTGTCACTCGTCGCACGGCACGCTCCAGGAAGAAAGCGAAGGGTATTAGGTCGCTGATGGTGCCTTCGGTGCGACTGACCATATTTGTCACCTCTTCAAAAGGTCGCATGAGCCTGCAGGCATCGCGCATAAGCACCCAGTAACGGGGGAAAAAAATCCCCAGCTGTGCAGATCCAGTCCTACCACCCAGTTCAAAAAGGTACTCGTTGACGGCCCTTTGTTGTTGCAGCAGACGTTCCAACATAAGGAGCGTTGAATTCCAGCGAGTCTGGCTGTCAGAAATCAAACGCCTGACTGGCATGTTGTAGCGCTGCTGAATGTCAGCAAGGCGTGCCATGGCTGTGTAGGAACGTCTGAAATGGGCCGACACCTTTCTGGACTGGGTGAGAACGTCCTGGAATCCTGGGTACTTGGAGACAAAACGTTGGACTATTAAATTTAACACATGTGCCATGCAGGGCACATGTGTTAAATTGCCTAGTCTCAACGCTGCCAACAGATTGCTTCCATTGTCACACACCACTTTTCCGATCTGCAGTTGGTGTGGGGTCAGCCACCGATCGGCCTGTGACTGCAGAGATGACAGGAGTACAGATCCGGTATGGTTTTTGCTTTCCAGGCACGTCATCCCCAAGACAGCGTGACAACGGCGTACCTGGCACGTCGAATAGCCTAGGGGGAGCTGGGGGTGCACAGGTGTGGAGGAGGAGAAGGAGGACCCAGCAGCAGAGTAAGAAGAAGAAGAAGACGAGGTAGAGAGCGATGGAGGAGTAGAGGTGGTGGCAGAACCGCGTGCAATCCGTGGCGGTGACACCAACTCCACTGTTGTTGTTGAGCTACCCATTCCCTGCTTCCCAGCCATTACCAAGTTCACCCAGTGGGCAGTGTAGGTGACATACCTGCCCTGACCATGCTTGGAGGACCATGCGTCAGTAGTCATATGGACCTTTGGCCCAACACTAAGTGACAGAGATGCGGTAACTTGGCTCTGCACATGTTGGTACAGGTGTGGTATTCCCTTTTTAGAAAAAAAATTGCGGCTGGGTACCTTCCACTGCGGTGTCCCAATTGCTACAAATTTGCGGAAGGCCTCAGAGTCCACCAGCTGGTATGGTAAAAGCTGGCGGGCTAAGAGTGCAGACAAGCCAGCTGTCAGACGCCGGGCAAGGGGGTGACAGTCAGACATTGGCTTCTTACGCTCAAACATGGCCTTCACAGAAACTTGGCTGGTGGCAGATGACTGGGAATGGGAACAGGTGGTCAAGGTGGAAGGCGGAGTGGAGGGTGGTTCAGACGGGTCAAGGAGAGCAGAGGTAGAGCAGTAAGATGCTGGACCAGAAGGAGTGTGGCTTTTAGTTTGCCTGTTGCCTTTGAGGTGTTGCTCCCAAAGTGCTTTGTGCTTGCCGCTCATGTGCCTTCGCATAGAAGTTGTACCTATGTGGCTGTTGGGCTTACCAAGGCTCAGTTTCTGACTGCACTCATTGCAAATTACAATGCTTTTGTCAGAGGCACACACATTAAAAAAATCCCACACTGCTGACTTTTTGGAAGTGTGCGATCTGGCGGTAACAGTAGAAGTTGGCGGAGTTGGCGGTATTGGCGGCAATGGCGGGTGCGTTGGCCGGCTGAACACAGGTGCCGATACATGTTGTTGCCCTGCTGATCCCTGCGGGCTGTCCTCCCTGCTTCTTCTAAGTCTTATTCTCCTACTGCCTCTCTGACTCTCCGTCTCTCCATCTGAACTACCCTCCTCTTGCTCTCTTCTACTAGGCACCCACAAAACATCAATCTCCTCATCATCATTCTCCTCAGATGCATCAATTTCTTCTGACACATCACAGAAGGAAGCAGCAGCGGGGACCTCCTCCTCATCACTCATTATGTCCATCTCTATCGTGTTCTCTGCCAGAATTAAATCTGGTGTAAGGTCCTCATCTCCTTCATCTTCTTCTGGCAATAATGGTTGCGCATTACTCAGTTCAAGAAACTCATTGGAAAATAACTCCTCTGACCCCAGTGAAGAAGGGGCACCGGTGGTGGAGGAAGTGTTACGTGGGGTGGCCATAGCAGTGGAGGATGAGGAGGATGTTGTGGTAAAGTTAGAAACGGTAGAGGATGGGGTGTGCTGTGTAAGCCAGTCAACTACCTCTTCAGCATTTTGGGAGTTCAGGGTCATTGGCTTTTTAAAACTGGGCAATTTGCTAGGGCCACAGGATTGCATAGCAGCACGGCCCCTAGCACGGCCTCTGCGTGGCGGCCTGCCTTTGCCTGGCATTATTTTTAAAAAAACAACAACAACAACAAAAACTCAGTTGGTTTTTCTGGAAACGATAATACACACAGCTAGATGGCGGGTTGAAGAAAACACTGTGCAAATAATGCCTACAAAGTCAACGTATACACTACTACAGCGGTGGATACGGATTACGTAAAATATATGAATGCTGCTTGAAAAAAAGTAACTCAAGTGGTTTTTCTAGAGACGATAATATTATCAATATTTAGACAAAATGTGAACAAGGTCACACAGCTCGATGGCGGGTTGAAGAAAACAGTGTGCAAATAATGCCTACAAGGTCAACGTATACACTACTACAGCGGTGGATACGGATTACGTAAAATATATGAATGCTGCTTGAAAAAAAGTAACTCAAGTGGTTTTTCTAGAGACGATAATATTATCAATATTTAGACAAAATGTGAACAAGCTCACACAGCTCGATGGCGGGTTGAAGAAAACACTGTGCAAATAATGCCTACAAGGCCAACGTATACACTACTACAGCGGTGGATACGGATTACGTAAAATATATGAATGCTGCTTGAAAAAAGTGACTCCGGTGTTTTTTCTGGAGACGGTAATATTATGGATATTTAGACAGAATGGGAACAAGGTCACACAGCTCGATGGCGGGTTGAAGAAAACAGTGTGCAAATAATGCCTACAAGGCCAACGTATACACTACTACAGCGGTGGATACGGATTACGTAAAATATATGAATGCTGCTTGAAAAAAGTGACTCCGGTGTTTTTTCTGGAGACGGTAATATTATGGATATTTAGACAGAATGGGAACAAGGTCACACAGCTCGATGGCGGGTTGAAGAAAACAGTGTGCAAATAATGCCTACAAGGCCAACGTATACACTACTACAGCGGTGGATACGGATTACGTAAAATATATGAATGCTGCTTGAAAAAAGTGACTCCGGTGTTTTTTCTGGAGACGGTAATATTATGGATATTTAGACAGAATGGGAACAAGGTCACACAGCTCGATGGCGGGTTGAAGAAAACAGTGTGCAAATAATGCCTACAAGGCCAACGTATACACTACTACAGCGGTGGATACGGATTACGTAAAATATATTATGGCTGCTTGAAAAAAGTGACTCCGGTGTTTTTTCTGGAGACGGTAATATTATGGATATTTAGACAGAATGTGAACAAGGTCACACAGCTCGATGGCGGGTTGAAGAAAACAGTGTGCAAATAATGCCTACAGGGCAAATAATGCCTAAAAGGTCAACTTATACACTACTACAGCGGTAGTAAAATAAAAAAAAGTAAAATAAAAAAAAAATGAATATTAAAAAAAAAAATTAAAGTTGGTGCTGCTGAACTACTAGGAGCAGCAGATTAGCACACCAGTCCCACTCCCCAACACTGCTAGACTAATAGCACTGGGCTCTTATAGTAGTAGTAGTAGTAGTAGTAGTAAAACAACAAAAAAATAAATAAAAGCAGTCCTTACAAGGACTACTGTTATTGCAGCAGTCAGCAGATGAGATCAGAAGCAGGACAGCTGCCCACTGCAGCTACATACAGAGCACTGCAGTAGAAGGTAGATTACTAGCCAGCAAAGCTACCTAAGCTTAAATGTCCCTCAAACCCCTGCAGACTTCTGTCCCTCCAATAACAGAGCAGTATCAAAACGATTACTAGCCAGCAAACTTTCAACTGTCCCTGAAATCACTAACAGGCAGCAGCTCTCTCCCTACACTATCTCTTCAGCACACACAGGCAGAGTGAAAAAACGCTGCAGGGCTTCGGTTTTTATAGGGAAGGGGAGTGGTCCAGGGGAGAGCTTCCTGATTGGCTGCCATGTACCTGCTGGTCTGGGGTGAGAGGGCAAAAAAAAGCGCCAACAATGGCGAACCCAAAATGGCGAACGTCGCGCGACGTTCGCGAACTTCCGGCGAGCGCGAACACCCGATGTTCGCGCGAACAAGTTCGCCGGCGAACAGTTCGCGACATCTCTACTTGGGACGTTGGGCTTTCCGGATAACGGATCTTTCCATAATTCCTACTTTGTCTACAAGAAAATCTTAATATTAAATTAACCCAATAGGCTGGTTCTGCTCAATAAGGATACAATAAGGATACATTATATCTTAGTTTGGATCAAGTGCAAGTGCAATTTACTTATATACCATTAATAAAAATAATATCATTAATTTGTTAAAATGAAGTATATAGGGCAAATTTACTAAAGGGGCGAATTGTATACTTTATGCCACTTTGCCAGGCACAAATTTGCTACCACTATGCTAATTCACCGAAAAATGCACAGTTGAGCTTCTGGAGCTGTATTCTTGTGCTGTAGTAGCGTTAATTGGTCAGTGCAAGCATGTCATAGTGAACTTTTGCTAACGTTCAATTATGCCTAGCGAAACTTTGTTAGTACTAAAAAATTGGCATGCCCCTCATATGGTTGGGAAATAAATGCTAACACAAAAATCTTTAATAGTTAGAACTTTTGAAGGCAATCCAGCTTTTAAATATGAAAAACACCAGTGTTTTTTATAACTGTTATTATTTTGCGGTATACAGTATATGATGTCACTGACATAAGATTGCGGAGGATGTAGCTTTATCAGTTCGCCAGGTCTAAGGTGGTGAAGGAAACTCTGGCGAAAGAGGTAACGTTTTGTAAAATTTGCACTTTAGTGAATTTACGGTGTAACGATCGTTTGACTGAACGAAAATTGCGCTAGCGACAGTCTCTTTCTCTAGCGAATTGCCCTCTACGCCTGTAATTTGGCGATGTCCCTGCAGATGAGATTTCTGGTGAATTATCGCTAGCGACGGCCACTTCGCCCTTTAGTAAATCTGCCCCCATGTGAAGTGGCTCCTTAATTCGGAGCTTTCTGGATAACTGGTTTCTGAATCACAGATCCAATACCTGCATTATTATTATTATTTATATATACATTTTCTGTGTGTTAATATACAATGAAAACAAAAATCATAAAGTTTTATACATACTTAAACAACTCCTCTAATATCCTGAAAAAAAAAAAGGTAAAAAACAGATTGTTTTGGTAGGAGGACAAATGGTTCATTCGATTTGCAATGTTCTTGGCTCAGAATACAATATCATGTATATTTACTGAGAGATTTTACGTTAATGATAAGATTATTCTGGCACAAAGTGCAGGACACAATGCTTAGAATATAAGATTGTGGTGGCAGGAGCTCCCTGCAATATAAAGCTGGCGTTGTTCTTTTTTTTTCTTCTGTCTATCTAGTTTTCTATTTCCACTATGATATTGTCTGTCTGATCTTCAGCATATATTTATTATTAATGTTTTATGCTAGTCTGCTCTTATCTTGTAAGCTGTCTGTCCTGGAACATTTTTATACTTTGTATAAAGGTGCTGCAAACCTTTATAAGTTCACATTAGAAACTGAACTAACTGATAAATGGGTTTTAAATGTTATATCGCACAGGACAAAGAATTTTAAACTGCTTTATAAATATTTTAATGACTAAAATAAGATTAAGGGGGTTATATATTAAGGCATTATTTTTCGGGGCATCTGTTTTGACTCAGAAAAGTTGTGGTAAGAAAAGACTTGATTTTTCGTGATTTTTTATGCCCCATAGCTGTTTCAAGTCTGAATCTAAAAATACGCCATCTAAAGCCTGCTAAATTCATGTAAAAGTCAATGGCAGATGTCCCCTTAACCATTTGTAGATGTTGTAACCCTCACAAAATGTTTAGAGTTTTCGGGTTTGATGCTGGTTTTTCTGTAAAAAACGCAATAAATAATAATATTGATAAATAAGGGCAAATCATGGATTCTAGTTTGATCTGACTTTTTTAATTTTTTTAATTTTTGAAAAATCTTAAAAATTTGGATTTTGATAAATAACCCCCTTAATGAACACCTTGATAAATCTGCCCCATACATGATCCAATGAAGCTGTTCCAAAGGTTTCCAATATTTATCTTGCTTATTTTTTGTCATAAAATTCCTTCTTCAAATACAGACTTTGGCATCGCTAAGTTTATATATATATATATATATATATATATATATATATATATATATATATATATATATATATATATATATATATATATATATATATATATATTTTTAGTTTTTTAAAATTGGAACATGCAACAATTACACATAAAGTATAAAAATAATATGAAAGCATGTGAAATGTAACAACTAATTGCAAAGAGAGGGTCTAGGGAGGTACCACAATGTTGACATGTGCAAAAATGTGGGTGGTTTTACTACCATGAACTGATTAACATCCAATGCATCTAACATTAATATTTATTTTTGGGCATCTTTTTATAAACACAACAAATATTAATTCAGTCTTATTAATATGGATGTTTTATGTAAATGGAAAGACTTTGGTGGGTGAGAGAGAAAGTGTGGAAAACAAGCAGCACTGTGAATATTGTCAGGAACACTTGGGGGGTTATTTACTAAACTCAGAATGCCAAAAAATTACTGTTTTTTAGTATAAAATCTGAATTTTTAGTGGAAAAAACCCACAAATGTTTGGGATTTATTTTACCCCGAGGATAGGAAAAGTCATAATCCAAAAATTCGGCATCTCTGACCTGCTGAGGTTGCATATAAGTCAATGGGAGAAGTTCCAAAGATATCTTGATCTGCGTTGGGTTTCGTGAAATAATCCAAAGATTTTGTGTTTTTTTTGGGTGAAAAATATGAAAAATGTATACAATTCCTTTTTTTCACAATTTGTTCAAGTTTTTTCCCTGCAAACCAATTTTTGGAAAAAGTGTATTAATAAATAAAGTGAAAAAACATGCGCATATTTGATCAGAGTTTTTTCAGAATTTTTTTTGATAAATTTCTACTTATAAATAAATAACCCCCTTGGTGTTAAAAAGAAATATAGATACATAATATAGATATAGATAAATATTTAACCTTATGCCTGTTTAAATTGGGAGAAGCGAAGGTCTAAGTGGATGCTAAAATTTGGACCACAAATACACACTACGTAAAACACTGCTGGGCACTGCAGAGGATTTTATAAAGCTGGGGGCTGTCCTGGGCTTTTTCCAGTAGCATGTAGAAATGTGAGCCAGTGTGACTGTCAATGTGACTGTATTACTTAGCCACCACAAGAAGATTGTGTGCTGTTTAATATCCACAGTATGCGGTTTTCCCCTAACTGCTCAGATAAGCTTTTAGAGCTGAAAAGTATATGGAGCTAAAATTTAGGCTGGACAGGTATGAGAGATGTTAATGCAACTAGGACTATTTTGTGGGATAATGGATGCATGAGGCTGAAATCAATAATTGAAGTAAGTGAGAAAAGCATATTAATACCACGTAGTACAAGGTGTTTGGTGTCAGGCACTTTAAGCTAAATTTATAAAACTCTAGTAATATTATTAACATCTTATTTTTTGTATATTTTTAAACTTTATAAACTTTAACTTTATATAATGTAGTCCTATATTAATCTATATTATATATATTGCTGGGTATAAACATATAAAATACAGGATTTCAATTTTTTTTAGAAATGACATCTTACCATATGTCTGGAATTCGTGTGTCAGAAACAGAAGAGTTTGCAAAGGATCTGTAAATATTACAAATAAATCAATCATCAGGTTATTATATTATGTTCTGAGGACTGAGCAAAGTATGCAATACAAGTTTTTTTTTTTTATCAGAAACTTTCCAGTTTAGTAACAAAAACATCATTCTTCCCGCAGACCTTACAAAATCCATGCGCAGTTCTTATTAACAATTTTGCATAATGAATACATGTTACCGTACCACACGTACATCTTAAACAGTTACTGCAATTTACTACTGAGAATTTAAAAAACATTTGTTTACACAAAGGCCTATGGTTTTCAAGCATTTGCAGCATTTAAGATGTTGCGTAAAGCATGCTTAACATGAAACAAAAGACTGGGAGTGTTGTTGAGAAGCCACTTATTTCCATATCAAAAGAGAAATAATCTGGGATGCTTATCTCTCTTGTGCTAAACCCAATTGAGCCCACCTCCTGTAGCCCTTAGGGTGTGGAGGTGGTCTGCATTGAGCTTGACCAGGATCCAGCACTGGATGGTGCACAAAAAAAGTTTGTCATACAATGTCTGGAGATGGTGCTTTATAACAACTATTTTGATTTTCAGGATGTGTTACCTGCAGCTGCGGGGTATGACAATGGGGTCCAATGTGGCCCCATCCTATGCGAACATTTTCATGAACAGATTTGAAGAGCAGTATGTTTACACTAACAGGTGGTTCATGAAATATTGTTTAAGATGGTTTAGTTTTATCAATGATGTGTTCGCACTACGGATGGGGCCACAGTGGACCCTTGGGGAGTTTGTACAGGATATGAACTCCTTATTGGCATGCATAAAATTTATGGCACATGATAGCCAGGAGGACAACTCTTTCCTAGATACTAGGGTTTCAAAATGTGGTAGGGTGTTATCCACTGATCTGTATGTGAAACCCATTGACAGGAACACTCTATTATATTTTGACTCCTTTCACCCATTACAGGTTAAAAAGTCACTGCTTAAGTCACAATTTAGTAGGGTTAAACGCATTTCGAGTGATGGAAAACTGTTGGGTGGAAGACTTGACGAAATGCAAGAAAAATTCAGGGAGAGATAATCTCTTACAAAAACAATGGGAGGAGGTAGAGCTTCCAGGGAGAACAAATATATGAAAAGGCTGACAGCAAGGACACACAGATCATATTCCCTTTGTTTCAAGATTTAATGTACTAAGCAACCAGGTGGCTAACATAATAAGGAAACATTGGGTTATTACACTTGTGCAACAGATTTCGCCATTTATGCAATAAAATGCCTGTGCGGGTTAATGTATGTGGGCCAGACGAGTTGCCCATTGGAGAACGTATCAGGGAACATAAATCGGCTGTACGGACAAAAAATGTGGAACAAGCAGTTGCTTCTCATTTTGTGGAAAAGAGTCACAGGATTCAGCAGTTAAAATATCAGATTATAGACCATGCACCCAGATTGCGACGAGGGGATGACCGGACCAAAGGGCTCCTAAGCAAAGAAGCCATGTGGATTGGAAGATTAGAAACCCTTACTCCTTAGAGATTAAATAGAGAATACGATCTACAAGCTATTTTCCGGGTGTAACTGTTTTTAATTGTTTTTAAACTCACTGGGGTTCATTTATCAACACTGGGCAAATTTGCCCGTGGGCAGTAACCCATAGCAACCAATCAGTGCTTTGCTTTTTCCAAGCAGCTGCAAGTAGAACAATGAATGCAACAATTTGATTGGTTGCCATGTGTAACAGCCCATGGCAAATTTGCCCAGTGTTGATAAATGACCCCCACTGGCTTACAGATATCTATACAGAAGTTGAGCTAACTTGTGTTGTTCAACCGTTTAAGAGTTAACGGGATATCCCCTTGCGACAATGTAACAAACCTGTTGAAAATTGTAACTGATTGGTAACAATTAGCCAGCAGATGGCACAATATGTTTCTGTATAAAAAGCTTTATTGTTGAGTGTGTGGTAAGCTTGAATGCTCTGTGTAGTCTGAAACATTGCTTATCCATGTCCTGCCAGGGTTCCTAATAAAGTCATTTTTATTTAAGAAAAGAATTATGGTGCTGTACTTCACCCAATTGATGTAAGAGGATTGGAAGGTGGCCATTCAGGGTATGTGCACCAGGACCCACTGATATAAGTTTTGTGAGCTGATTCTACCAACCAAGCCCTTACAACCATATCCACCTTCCTTCTGTAATGTGTAAATATTCTTTTATATAGTTTTTAACCTGTATATTTGATGTACTTTTCTTCCTTGGATAAACCAATCACTTATGTACTAAGCACTCTGATTGGCTATCCAAAACTCTGATTGTTGTTTTTTCATTTAAATATCACTGGTTGTACAGAATTTCCCTAGCCTATGACTAAGTGCCCCTGAGGCACGAAACATGTAAGGCCACCCTCTGAGATGTTCCTTTTTGCGCAATAAAACTTTTAATTTGCATCTATTTTGTAGTGAAGTCCAGTTCTTGTGCCAGCTTACCACTGAATTGTACTGAATTCTACATGTCTGATACTACTCCTATCCTGGAGTTATATTTGAGAAACTTAGAGCATTTAATCAATTTGCTTTCACAATGCTAGTATATGCAATGCATTTAGATTTGTGTCACTTCTCTAAATCACCCAAATCTATGTTAAAAGGATAAAGATAAGGTACATTTTCAACACTACACATTTCAATTTGAATGTTTTACAAATCACTATGTGTTCCATCAGTGTAGTTATCCATAGTGATTATCCTTTATGCTGCTTGCAGTATTTTATTTGTGCTAGGAATGAATCTGGCAGCTCCTGTGCATAACAAGAGTGCCCCCTCCGAAGAGTATATGTGCTCTGACAGTTATATAGCTTGAATTGGGAAAAAGGATCTAGACATTTGCTGTCCAATGGACCTTTATAAATGAATTTTACCCAACACTGATTTTATAGTGATTATATAAATCTGCCAGTGGCATAACAATATATTTCATATTTGATTTGATAGTTCATTTGTATCCACTGATACTGTATGTCATCGTTTTATTCTGCATCATTTTGGATTGATGTTTAGATAAAAAACACAAAGTTCAATAAGGTTTTTACCTGTCACTTCTCAACAAAAATGACACTTAGGGGCACATTTACTAAGGGTCAAAGTTAATTCGAAGTGAATTTTCGAATTCAAAAACTTCGAATTTCAAAGTAATTTTGGGTACTTCAACCATCAATAGGCCAAAATTCGATTTGAATTGAAAAAACTTAGAATATTTGAACCATTCGAAAATCAATTAGTTTAGCACTTCGAATTGCGACCCTTAGTAAATGTTAAAGGGCATAACACATTCTGAAAAATAAAATCCATTTTAACATGATGGTCTAGAAATGCAATCCTACTTATGAAACACTAATGACTGATTTCAAAGACTTCGGTACTATTCACAAGTAAATCTGTCCTGTTTTGCTTTGCTGAAAAATGAACGAAAAGGGGAACATTTGTAAAACATTGGAAATTCATATAATGCCGCAATGTGCGTATTTCATGCCAACTTTATTTTCACGCAAAATACATTGAAGTATATGGCCATTTTATCTGCACAATATACATTAAAGTCAAAATTTCAGTCATCAGCACTCAGCACATTAAATAATGGGAACATTATGTACAATATAGAAACCCACTGCCTTTCTTCCAGCCTAACCAAACATGCTAAATTGATGTTGGCAGGTCTAAGCACAGTACATATATCTGGTATATATACAGAATCAATTTAATGACTTGTTCCATTACCTTAGAAATAACAATTTCAGGATTTTCTTTGCAATTAATTAGATAGATTAATAACTCAAGATCAATTTAAATAGAAAACATTCTACAGCATTTTGTACTCATTACCTCTGGTTCACTAAGCCAATACCAGCCAATCAGATGTCTGATTTTATTTTACTTTTTGTTTTTAAACTAATTTAAGGAAGCTGTATTAGATGGCAAAACAATTTGGATATGGTTTGTATGAACCATTTTGGGAAAATTTGATACAATTTTGATGTTAACTATACTGGTGTATAGTAGCAAATGTTGTCTATTGTATTTGTACGGTATTTTTATTTTTCAAAGATGTTTCTCTCCAACAAGCATTGTAGGAATAGTGGCTGTTTAAAAGATATTTTTGAAGCAGTTATCAGTAGGAATGCACTGAATCCACTATTTGGGATTCGGCCAAATCCATGAATCCTTCATGAAAGATTTGACCAAATACCGAACAGAATCCGAATCCTAATTTGCATATGCAAATTAGAGGAGAGGAAGGAAAATGTGGGGAAACAATATTTTACTTCCTTGTTTTGTGATGAAAAGTCATGTGATTTCCCTTCCCACTCCTAATTTGCATATGCAAATTAGGATTTGGATTCAGTTCCACCAGGCACAAGGATTCCGAATCCGAATCCTTCTTAAAAAGGCTGAATCCTGAACCGAATCCTGGATTCTGTACATACCTAGTTATCAGTAACATAATTATCCTCTTCCAGTCCCAGAAGCAAGATCAGGCCCAGATTCGTGGAAAGGCCACCTAGGCCTGGGCCTAGGGCGGCAGGATTTTAGGGGGGTGGCATGCTGCCCAACCACACCCACATTGGTTCAAAAACACTGGGGATGCACTGGAGATAAAATAATTTTTTTAATTTCCCATGCTCCAATCCCCATTGCTCCAGTCCAGATGATGAAAATTTGCACGAATAAACTGGAGGGGACAGGGGCGACGAATGGCAGTGGGCCTAGGGGCGCCCACTATGTAAATCTGGCCCTGTGCTAGATGTGTACATGAACCCTGTTCACCACTACACATCCAGAAGCACATTTTCTTTAACACATTTACAAAAGTGTGGCCTCTGGCAGGACCTGAGGAAGCGACCCCCCTGCTCTCCCAGCAGTTATATCACTGGCAGTTCTTTTAGATATAAAATAAAAGCTATTTTGTTTAGATCAGAATAGTCAGGGTGAACATCATTCTTCTGAGAAACAAACAAGTGTAAAAAAAAGAGCTGGTTCCTTATCTCATATACTGTACCTGCAGCCTTAATTTAACATCCGCTTCTAGAATATTCTTGCACTAACAATCTAATCCTAATTTTTAGTTCAAAGTATCTGTACAAATCCATGGTACAATAATAATGTTTCAATTTACAGTTTTCAGTGAAGTCTTGTATTATAGTCAATATATATTTGCACAGTTTCAGGATAACATAAAAAGACAAGTAATAAGCTTGATATATCGATCTGGGTTTTGGAGCTATACACACTCCAAACGACTTGAGAGAGAATATATTCTGAATTATTGCCACATTTAGCCTGGAAATTGTAACCTCTTGATTGGAATGAATTAATAACAGATCATGCACAAAATCTGCAGCTTTATGTTCTGTGGCAATTGCTTTCATTCTGTTTATAAATGGATTTTTCAGCAGTCACATCTGCTATGTAGTGGCACATTAAAGTATGCACCCTTATATTTTCATTTGAAATGGTTGGCATCAAGAAACACTGGTTACCTTTGTCAAAGGTCTGGTGAGCCATTGGTGATTGGCAAACTTTAGTTGACTGGAGATTTGGACTACCATACAGCACACAGTCCAGACATCCTGGCCCACCCTGCAACCACAGTGTCTGCTGTATTGCAGTTGCACCACTGGTTGCACTAGTGTAAAATCTGAGTTTTGTGGACTGGAAATTTTGTCACCTCACTGAGAGAATTTGATCATTAAGAGAGTCCAGAGAGCTGGATAGACAGATATTTTATGATTTGTTTCCTAAAATCTGCAACCTGTATTGATTTTAGGGCATATGAAATACCTTCAGGATACCAAAATCCCATTAATTTATACTATAAAATGTTTTCCTCAAAGATTATGTTCTGATGCATTAGCAGTATTTTCAGGATAAAGAAAATCACCCAAATAACTTTTATAATAGAGATTGTGCTGAGACAGAGTTTTTCTTAATAAGGAAAGAGAGACAAAGCTATGTTTAGATCACCCAGGATGAAAACATTTAAAATGAGTACATACTGTTTTGAAGATGTTCTTCTAGCATCATAAGTAGCTTCCATGATGTGTAAGATATTATTTTAATATTTTATTTTTGAATACTCCAACTAATGTATACCCGATATGAAGATGCCCTGATTAATCATTACACATGAGAGGACCTGCAGAACTAAGGAAAACCAAGCAGGTCAAGTTGATTGAATGATTACATCGAAAAGTAATGTTGGCCAAGATATCCTTAATTAATAACAATATCCTATATGGGCAAAGAAATGTTTTCCACCACTTCTTGTTGATTTGTTTTTTAAGAAACATGAAAAACTGCTCATAGTGGGGGTCATTTATCAACACTGGGCACATTTGCACATGGGCTGTAACCAATTTCAATCAATAAAACAATCAGATTGCTGCATTCATTGTTCTACTTTCAGCTGGTTTTAAAAAGATAATCACTGATTGGTTGTTATAGGCAACAGCCCATGGGCAACTTTGCCCAGTGTTGATAAATCAGCTCCAATGTCCTATAAATGAAAAAAAAAGATTGGAATATTCTCATTCAGTAATACAAATGCTGAAGTTAAACAATATGCAGTATGTATATATATGTATATATATATATATATATATATATATATATATATATATATATATATATATATATATATATATATATATATATATATAAATATATATATATTGTAGGATATGGGCATCAAAAGGGCCCAATATTGTGTGTATTTTACCAGCATTAGGCTGGTGAAGTATAAACTCCAGGGAAAAGTCTGTGTGGCTGCAGCAAGTAATGCTGTTTAATTCTATTCTGGCTTAGGAAAAGCTGGATAGTGGGTCCTTGGAGTGAATGGAAGAGAGCAGGGTGGGCTTCCATTCCTTGATTCAGTAAGGGTTTTCAGCTGCCAAGCTAGAGGCAGTTAACTAATTAAGCTACAGGTGAGCTGTGGTTAAAAGGAGGTGTGGAGCAACACCTCAGGGCTTCTTCCCCTGGATATCTCCTGGAGCTGGAGGAGGGTGTGGGGGCCATGTAAGGATCTTCTTGAGTTAAGGAAGGTTAGTTACATAGTTAAATTGGGTTGAAAAAAGACAAAGTCCATCAAGTTCAACCCCTCCAAATGAAAACCCAGCAGCCATACACACACCCCTACCTACTTTTAATTAAAATTCTATATACCCATACCTATACTAACTATAGAGTTTAGTATCACAATAGCCTTTGATATTATGTCTGTCCAAAAAATCATCCAAGCCATTATTAAAGGCATTAACTGAATCAGCCATCACATCACCCGGCAGTGCATTCCACAACCTCACTGTCCTGACTGTGAAGAACCCTCTACGTTGCTTCAAATGAAAGTTCTTTTCTTCTAGTCTAAAGGGGTGGCCTCTGGTACGGTGATCCACTTTATGGGTAAAAAGGTCCCCTGCCATTTGTCTATAATGTCCTCTAATGTACTTGTAAAGTGTAATCATGTCCCCTCGCAAGCGCCTTTTTTCCAGAGAAAACAAACCCATCTTGACAGTCTACCCTCATAATTTAAGTCTTCCGTCCCTCTAACCAATTTAGTTGCACGTCTCTGCCCTCTCTCCAGCTCATATATATCCCTCTTAAGGACTGGAGTCCAAAACTGAACTGCATACTCCAGATGAGGCCTTACCAGGGACCTATAAAGAGGCATAATTATGTTTTCATCCCTTGAGTTAATGCCCTTTTTTATGCAAGACAGAACTTTATTTGCTTTAGTAGCCACAGAATGACACTGCCCAGAATTAGACAACGTGTTCTCTACAAAGACCCCTAGATCCTTTTCATTTAAGGAAACTCCCAACACATTGCCATTTAGTGTATAACTTGCATTTATATTATTTTTGCCAAAGTGCATAACCTTGCATTTATCAACATTGAACCTCATTTTCCAGTTTGCTGCCCAGTTTTCCAGTTTAGACAAATCACTTTGCAAAGTGGCAGCATCCTGCATGGAACCTATAGTTCTGCACAATTTAGTATCATCTGCAAAAATAGAAACAGTACTTTCAATGCCCACCTCCAGGTCATTAATAAACAAGTTGAAAAGCAAGGGACCTAGTACAGAGCCCTGCGGTACTCCACTAACAACACTGGTCCAATTAGAAAATGTTCCATTTACCACCACTCTTTGTAGTCTATCTTTTAGCCAGTTCTCTATCCAGGTACAAATACTATGTTCCAGGCCAACATTCCTTAATTTAACCAGTAACCTTTTGTGTGGCACTGTATCAAATGCTTTAGCAAAGTCTAAGTAAATAACATCCACTGCCATCCCAGAATCGAGGTCTCTACTTACATTCTCATAAAAAGAAATTAAGTTAGTCTGGCAAGATCTATTACGCATAAAACCATGCTGGCACAAACTCATAGTATTATGATTTGCTATGAAGTCCAGTATCTTATCCTTTATTAACGCTTCGAAAAGTTTCCTACCACTGACGTCAGACTAACTGGCCTATAGTTTTGAGGCTGAGAACGGGATCCTTTTTTGAATAGAGGCACCACATTAGCAATTCGCCAGTCTCTCGGCACTGTGCCAGATCTCAATGAATCCTGAAAAATTAAGTAAAGAGGTTTGGCAATCACAGAGCTAAGCTCGCTAATTACCCTGGGATGAATACCATCTGGTATTACTAGATGTATTACTAGTTGTATTACTAGAATTGCCTGTGTGTAGCTGGGAAGGAGAGTGATTCCCTGCTGACCTGTGACTGGAGAGGAAAAGAGAAACCCCTCCCAGGAGACAAGTGTGTCTTGAGTGTGCCCAGAGAGGATTCTGGGATTTGCGGTCCACCCAAAAGCCAGTGAGGGCTAAGGAAACCGTGAGTTACAGTTAACACCAGTGAGGGTGTGAATTAGGACTGTTAATGCTTATGTGAAGCTAATGTTATCCCCAATGTGAAGCCAGTGGGCTGAAGATTTGTGTTTGTGCCAAATAAAAGTCAGCAAAGCTGCATTTAAACTTAAAGGCGGTGTCAGTCTCCATTCTCTGTGCTGAAAACTGGGCCGGGGCCTTAGTAGAGATCGCAGTCGCAGGTCTTAGAAGAAATAAGTGAACTTTTATTTAGTGGACAATCGCTGACATTTCGGCCTTTCTCAAAGTAAAAAAATTGTTCAAATAACAGAATAAATACCAAGTGTGCGGGAAAAACAAAAAGGCAACCGAAAGCAGGGGGAAGTGACGTGAGAGAAACATCATCAGTGACGACATAACAATGCATAACAGGACAAAAATTTTTTGTGTTAGACGAAAAATACAGTAAAAATCTGAAGTAGACAATAGTAGTGAAATAATAAACAATAAGAATAATTAAAACTCATGAGAATAGGTATATTGGGTATAGCCGCAGTTGCCACGATCTGAGAACTTCTAAGTGGTTACTTACAGCTGTAACATTCACAACAATCTATCTAATTGCTCTTGGGACAGGACAATGTATCGAAACAGACAAGTATCAATTAAGGATCATGAACAAGAAGGGAAAAGGAGACGCTATGTCACACGATGTACTAGTACGATAGTGGATGCGCCAGATCAAAGCTAAATAGTGGGGGTCAAGATTGAAGACAGAGAGAACGAGGGAAAACATAGGTGAGAGGAAAAGCATAAATGGAAACGAAAAGTAAAATGGAGAACTATAGGTTACCAAATAAACACCAATGAGTGAACCAAAATTTAGTGGATAAGCTAGGTGGACAGTCATGATGAAGCGTAAAAGAGAATTAAAGAATGAAGACTGAAAATAAAAAATGAAAATAAAAAATGAAAAATAAAAAATATTAAAAATAAAATGAAGACTAGAAAAATGTATCAATTGGTGGAGAAACAACTGTATATATTGCTACTCAATCAAAATGGCACGAGAGCAGACATACTGTATGTGCGTAAAGATGGTAAGGCAATGCAAACTCTGAGACATATGCCCATATGTGGTAGGAAGAGCAAAATATAGCGAGGTAATGACGTTTTTAATACAGTGTCATCAGGCAAGTGTCACATCCTGCGGCATTGTGTCACTCATCATAGAGCTCGCTCTCACTTAGCTCAGGTAAGTTCAGAAGCTGTGTCACTTCCAGTTTGCGGTCCCTACGAGTGGTTGAAAACACCGTGGTATATAGCATCAGAAGTCCATGTCGCATGCGATCAGTCAAAGCAGAATATCCACCTCTGATTAACAGTCAGGTTCATGTTACAGGTAACGAATCTAGTGGTATAGGGGTCATTCGATGTCGGCACTCACCAAACAATCTTGTTGACCATGACAGATGCATAACAAGGCTATCTGTTTCAGCTTAATCTTTCAATGTGTGGGAATCCACATAACTTCGTGTGGACATCGCCGTGTATTGACAGTTTAATCCTTCAACGGTGGATCGCCCTGTCATTTCTGTTCAATATTTCAAGGGTGGATCGCTCTTGGATGTGGCAACCCTCGTGACCTTGTTTGCCGGTTCGAATCGGTGCTCGGTGTCTTAACAGTTTATTCTTTCAAGGATGGGTCGCCGTGTCTTTGCTATTCAATATTTCAGGGTTGGATCGCTGATAGATCGCTGTTAGATGTGGCAACCCTCGTGACAACATTTGCTGGTTCGGATCTGAGTCCTTCGATGCCTCAACCTACCTAGAAATCACAGAGGTAACACCATGTGGGGTAGTCGGACAAGGCTTGTGTCCATTATCATTAATCATATGGTGCTGTGATTCAATTAACAGTTATTAGGAAATTGTGAACCCCAGGAAGATGATTCATGTACATATCCATAGAGGTACATAGGAGTTTGCAACTGAACTCGAGTAGAATCATATCAGGGATATGAATACAAAGTAGAGAAAATTTGAAAAAATTTGAAAAAATAAAAAAAATACAAAATAAAAAATAAAATAAAATAAAAATAGAAATAGAAAGAGGAGATCAAACAAATGGTTATTGGTAAGGTACTTCGAAGAAATATAGTATGAGAACTTGAAAATAAAGAACAATAGACTAATTCAGAAAAAAGTACTATAGACCAGTTCAGAGAAAGAAAGTACGGTGAAATAACATAAAAAGAAAATATAAATAAAATAGGGAAGATAAAGAGAATACAAAATTGCATAGTACATGAAAATGAAAACCAATGTCCCACGTGAAGCGTTGGTGAAATAGAAATAAAAGGGGAAGATCAGTGGATCAAAACTTACATAGAAAAAGAGCAGAAGAGATAAGAAACTGTAAGGGGTTAAGTTCATTAAATAAAGGGAAGCAACTGCGGCTACATGTATAGGTTATTGGGACATTGCAACTAATGTTAACATTCTCTAGAAATACTATAATTAATAAAAGACAAAGGAAATAATCAAGTCAATACACAACCTTGGTGAAAATCATAATTAGAGGTATACAATATTAACTGGGCTAACCAGGGAGCTTAATCAAAGGTTCACTTAAATATGTTACAATGTACAGACAACCGGGACTTTCGTCCAGTGCCTCCCTCACCCAGATGTAAGGGTTTTTCTATGAACAAAGTAGAACGGTTTAACACAATTGTCTATGCTGTTAAGGGCTTTACTTAAATATGAATGGGGAGTAAGAAATTAATTCATTGAGTCCATTTGGGCCTAAGGTGTTGAGTCGGTGGATCCATCGCAATTCTCTTTATAGTAAAATCTTCTCACGGTTGCCTCCTCGGGTCGGTTGGGGTATGTGATCGATCAGCATACAGCGCATGCTCGCCAAAGTATGTCTGTGGAGTAGAAAGTGGGTTGCTACAGGTGTATCAGTCTTCCCTGTTTCAAGCACTACTCTGATCGCAGACCGATGATTAGCCGTTCGTTCACGAAATGTGGGCACAGTCTTCCCAATGTATAGAAGCCCACAAGGACACTTGATGAAATAGATGAGGAATCTAGAGGTGCATGTCATTTTGTAATTGATGTTAATGGGTTTGCCCGAATGAGGGTGGTTGAAAGTGGATCCTGTCATCATGTTGTTACAAGTGGTACATGACGGACATTTGAAGCAACCCTTTTTATCGGTGTTGAGCCAAGTCGAGGTGATCGCATTCAGATAGCAATGGTTAGGGTCCGTCTTAACAAGAAGGTCTCTCAAGCTCCTGCCTCTCCTATAGGCAATATGTTTGCTCCTAAAAATGGGTGGAAGTGTCGTGTCCCTTTCTAGGACCGTCCAATGATCTTGAATGGCACGTATAAGGGATTTTTTGGCAGGGGTATATGTGGTCAGGAAGACAAGTCTCTCTTTATCTGTATCCTTTTTGGTGTCGACAACCTTTTGCAGAAGATCATGTTGTGTATGTAGTAAGGCTTTTTACAAGCGAGGAGTTCCTTGAGTTGGTAACCCCTCAGTGTCAATCTGGTAACAAGATCATCAAGTTGTGAATATAATTGTGTTTGATCTGAGTTCTTTCTCACCATGCGTATCATCTGAGAAAATGGAACGCTACTTTTGGTGTGTGGTGGATGACAGGAAGTAAAGTGTTGCAACATGTTCCGATCGGTCGGCTTCCTAAAAGTAGCGCTGTTAATCCCTTTGTCAGTCAGCGTTAAGGACAGGTCGAGGAAGGAAATATGGCTGTCATGGATGGAAGCTGTGAATCGTATGGTTGATGGAAGAGAGTTTAATTCATTGATCATTGTTGTGAATTGGTCAGTGGGACCTGTCCATAATAGAAATAGATCGTCAATGAAGCGATACAATTTATAGATGGAATGTCCGTATTTAGATAGAATATGTTGCGCTTAGTGATGGGCGAATTTGCGCCGGCGCCCGTTTATGACGTCGGCGCCCGTTTTTGACGATGGCGTCTGTTTTTCGGAAACAAAATTTTTTGGACGTGGGCAAACTTTTGCGGGCGTTTCGCGAATTTATTCGCTGGCGGCGAATCACGCTAATTCGCCGCGAATTTGCGTCTGGCGAATAAATTCGCCCATCACTAGTTGCGTTTCATATCTGGCCATAAACAGATTGGCGAATACCGGCGCCACACTACATCCCATACTGGTCCCATTTGTTTGCAGATAGTATGAAAGTTCAAACTTAAAATAGTTAAGTGTGAGGCATAATCGGAGGAGATGTATTAAAAATTCTATTGGCGGTCTTTTGGGGTCGGGATGTGCAATTAGGAAGTCCTTAACTATCTCAATCCCCTCGTCAGTAGGTATGACTGTGTAGAGTGAAGGCACATCCATGGTGGCAAGTTTAGTCATCCTAGGAAATGGGGATGCCTGCTGCAGTTTAGTCAGAAAATCACTAGAGTCTTTGATATATGTCGGCATCTGCTGCATAATCGGTTGAAGGTAGGGGTCGATGAAGATAGCTAAAGGCTGTAATAGGGAATCACTCACACTGACAATCGGTCGTCCTGGTGGTGGTATCACACCCTTGTGAATCTTCGGTAATGTATATATTATGTGGCAAATAGGAAACTCTTGTTTCACACACATATAGGGTAAAATATTAATTTTTAAAGGGGAAAAACTAAAATTTTTAGAGGGAAAAAATACTTTTGCGTTTTTTTTAGATTTATCATAATCCAAGAAGTTGTGTTTTTCCAGGGTCAAATCAAAAAAGTTACACAATTTTAAAATAACTCCCATAATGTGTATATTTATCACACATGTGGAGGCAGATTTACCTAGGGTCGAATATCGAGGGTTAATTAACCCTCGATATTCGACTGCCGAATGTAAATCCTTCGACTTCGAATATCGAAGTAGAAGGATTTACCGCAAATAGTTCGATCGAATGATCGAACGAAAAATCATTCAATCGAATGATTAAATCCTTCTAATCTATCGATCAAACAAATTTTCTTCGACCAAAAAATTGCTAGGAAGTCTATCGGAACCTTCCCCATAGGCTAACATTGCACCTCGGTAGGTTTTAGGTGGTGAAGTAGGAGGCCAAAGTTTTTTTTAAAGAGAGAGTACTTTGATTATCGAATGGTCGAATATTCATCGATTTTTAGTTTGAATCATTCGAGTCGAAGTAGCCAATTCGATGGTCGAAGTAGCCAAACAAATTATTCGAAATTCAAAGTTTTTTTTATTCTATTCATTCATTCGAGCTAAGTAAATGGGCCCCATACAGTATTAATTACACTGATAACAGGGCTTATTTGTCCCCCCACAGTTATTGGGTCAAATCTTTCTGCCAGCGTCGGAATTGTCGCCAGTGTGAAAAAAACTTGGCGACAAATTTTTGCCGCAAATTTGCAAATGTATTCGCCGGCAGCGAAACGTGGAAATTCGTAGCGCATTCGTGCCTGCCGAATAAGTTCGCCCATCACTGGGTTTGGGCTTTATCCCCACATGCTTCCCTGATCTATTTTATTGAATTTTTAAATTCATTAGAAGAATGTTACTAATGTGCTTTACTGTTAAGAAACAGGAAGGTAATGGCATGATAGTACATAGAAGTTAGTTACCTAGAGATTTTCTAATAACACCCCACATCGCCCAATAGTTTTAGAGATGGGCTCAGCATTACAGCTATTATCTCAGTATGTTGAGTAGTACGGAAGTTACCCCAATGTCTGGAAGACACTACTGATTTTTTGATATGTTTGTCTAAATTTGGCACCATGAAACAAGATTGTATTCTATGTAGTGTCTACAGTATATGCGCCCCCTTTATACTTTTATCTTACATGAAAAAGGGATGTTATACATTTTAATTGAAAATATACCACATGCAAAGATTTACTTCCTTCTAGAACTGGTTGTATTGGATACCACCATCTCTATGAACCATTAAACAGAAATTAACTCTTCAAAATCCCCAGTACAATGACAAATATTGTTGTGTGGACAATATTTTTATGATATGGGAATCATCTGAGGATGAGCTTGAAATTTTTTTGACTTTTCTTAATACCCAATAAATAATTAAATTTACAACTGAAAAAAGAGAAAAGGCACAGGCTAAACAGCAGATAACAGATAAGCAATGTAGGATACAATTGGATCAATAATAACTTATCTGTTATCTACTGTGTATCCTGCGCTTGAATGGCTGTCTCCATGATTACACTGCAGCTTGTTTATATAAACTATAGTTGTGTTTCTGAAGAAACACACCAGTTTTACCTGTGCGGGGCAGCAGTACATTATATTGTCATGACTTGAAAACACTTTACATTTTTGGTGTTACTGTTCCTTTAATACTACAGAGTCAAGAGTAGCAAAGTTTTTTTTTTGCCAGGCATGGATTTGCGGCTTATTTTTTATAATACTATGGCTAAAAATTTGCCACGACCAAAAAGTCACCAAGACAAAAAAGTCGTCATAAGCAAAAGTGCCGAATGATTTTTATTGTGAGAAAAAATTGATTTTAATGCATTTGGAAAAAAAAGTCGTTGAGACAAGATATTTGTTACAAGCAAAAAAGGCCATTGACTTTGGAGTGAGAAAAAAAAGTTGCAAATGTAAAAAACTGTTGCACGTAAAAAATGTTGTCGACTTTTGACTTTAATACCAATTTTTTGCTGATTTCCAAATGTTTTAGCAGTTTCACAAATTTTTCAGTATGTGAAACGGGACAGATTTGTTCATTACTAGCCAAAAGAAATGAACAAGGCCTAGAGCCTAAAATACTTTCTGTAACTTATGTAACTAATGTTGTTGATTTTGCTATATGCTAATGTCAATGGAAACTTGTGTTTCCATCTGGTTACATCCTTGAATATATATATATATATATATATATATATATATATATATATATATATATATATATATATATATATATATATATATATATATATATATATATATATATATATATATATATATATATATATATATATATATATATATATATATATATATATATATAGAAAGTGTAATGGATCAAACACTCCCACGCTGCGATTCATCAAATCACCCAGGTGCTATCCAATCCAATTGTCAGATATTTAGAATTGTTCAAAAGATCTGGATGCACACTGGGATTTTTAGAGAAATAAAAATTTTACTTTTATTTAATGCATAGTTAAAAGAAAACAGGCCAACATTTCGGTCCCCATCTTGGACCTGGTCCAAGATGGGGAACGAAATGTTGGCCTATTTTCTTTAAATCCAGATCTTTTGAACAATTCTATATATATTGTAAGATATGGGTGTCTAAAGGGCACTATAATGTGTATTTCACCAGCATTAAGCTGGTGAAATCAAAACTCCAGGGGTGCTGTGGTGCTGCATCAAATTAAGCTGTGGAAATTCTGAACTGGCTTGGTAAAAGCTGTATTAAGGGTCCCTGGAGTGGATGGAAGAGAGCAGGGTGGGCTTCCATCACTTGCTCCATGTAAGGGTTTTGCAGCTGCCAAGCTAAAGGCAGTTAGAGTTAATTAAGGATAGTTAAAAGGAGGTGTGGAGCAACACCTCAGTGCTGCTGCTTCCTGATAGAGACCTCCTAGAGTGAAGGAGGGTGAGGGGCCACATGTGCTTGTGAGCACCAGGGAATAAGAGTGATTCCCCTGAGTTGGAGAGAGCTCCAATAGTCTGGAGAGAGGACAAGAGAAACCACTCCCAGGAGACAAGAGTGTCTCAAGTGTGCCCAGAGAGGATTCTGGGATGTGTGGTCCGCTTAAGGCCATTGAGGGCTAAACTCAACTGTGAGTAAAGTGAACACCAGTGAGGGTGCGAAGCGGGACTGTTATTGCTATGATGTGAAGCATATGTGATTCCCCATGTGAAGCCAGTGGGCTGAAGATTTTGTGTTTTTTGCAAATAAAAGCCAGCAAAGCGCCAATTTGAACTCTTTAAGGTGGTCAGTCTCCATTTATGTGCTGAAATCTGTGCCGGGGCCTTGGGTTTCACTACCGGAAGCTCACATAATATATATACATATATAATTGAATACAACCAGATGTAGGGAATGCACTGATAATTTACTATGTATTTACGATACACTGTAATGCTAAAAATCATACTATTTTCACTATGGGCCAGAGTTATTATGTGGTGTAAAAAGTGGCAGAAAAATGTGTAAAAACCAGAATTACGCTATAGGAGTCTTCCCTTGTCCGCTCTCTCTTTCTTTTTAAGCACCATATCCGAACGTCTAGTGTCATGGACACAGTGACAGTGTCAAGGCTAGGTAGATCATATATGCATGAATAGGTATGAATCTGCATTTTATCCTGGTCTGGACACCAGGAAAAATAAGAAATTCAGAAAGGTTGGCAGTAGGAAAAGTTAAAAACGTTGTGTACCCCAGTACTGTTTAATAGATTAAGTTAATATCTGAAGAACTGTAATTAGTTGTAAAGTGACTGAGAATAAAGATTCAAAGTGTATCTGTTATAAGCATGTGGACCTCCAGTTTATTCAGTTGCTTACTATCCTCTTACATCTAAGTCATTCTTGCAATACAAGAAGGAGTGCCTTTTGCCATAAGGTGCTTTGGGCTGTCCTGCTCTTAACACCTTCCTAACTTGTATTAAGTAGGGGTCTCCTTTATGCCAGAGGGAAAAACAGCAGAACACAATTAGGATTGAATCATCCATATGTGCAAGTACCAAGTGTATTGCTCCCTTAGTACTCCAGCACTGTCAACCTTTGAAGCTTGACTGTAGGGGGGATTTATTATGCGTGAGTATGCCACCAAAAGGTTTTTAATGCACACAACATCTCTGAAACCATACATTACCTACTGTGCATGCACACATTGCTCCACTGAAGTCACATGCGCACATCAGTAATGGGAGACTGGGAGACAGAGCCCAAAATATGGTAACTCCTGAAAAAATAGAGGGGTTGACAACTCTGCAGTTGCTCTGCATCATAATTTATCAAAAGAACATCTGCTTTATTCACTATATAAAAAGACAGACACAGAGGGACTGGTGCAAGCATGCGCTAATTATTGTTTAAGGGAAGTATTTTTTCCCCATTGGATACGACCCAGAGCCTGAATGTACAGAAATGAAAATGCCTGAAAGAGAATCAATATAGTAATTGTTTCTATATACCTGAAATCTGATTGTTGGCTTTTAATTAGACAACTTGCGTCTATCTGAGGTAGAAATGTAAGCAGACAGAATACTGAAACATTCTGCCAAGCAGAACTGGTTAAAGCTGCCAGATGCATTTAGATGGCAACATTGTGATATTGCTTATGTCATAGTTTAGAAAAAAAATACACTAAATATTTAATAATTTGACCACTGCTTTGCCTATACAGAAGAATCAATTAACACATTTAGGGGTCTATTTATAAAGCCTCAAATTTTAAAGGTGAAAAAAACTAAAATGATCCAAGACTTCTTATGCTGGATTTCATATGCTCTGAAAATGCTAAAAATCTGAATCGAAAACCTGTGGAAATCATGTCAATGGCAGATGGTACATTTAACATCTGGAACATGTTTTTTTGCCTTGATTCTCAATAGTTTTTGACTGTTTGATGCTGGTTTTGGTTTGATAATCTGATAAATTTGAGTTTTCTGGACTACAATTAAAAGAAGTTGCAAAATTTAAATTGTCTGATGATTTTGTTCAGTTTCTGCACAGACACATTTTGATCCAAATTGAGAACTTTGGAGAACTTTATGAGAGTTTAGTAACTCTTTTGTGGTTTTAGTAATTGGCCTCATAGTGTTGTAAAACTACAGGCTGTGATCTTGAATGTAATTTTGATACAGTTTAGTCTTTAGTACTCTCAAATTAGGGTTATTACCCATCTGTTAACATATAACCAACTGCACAGAATTTACAGGTCACCTGTGATGACACACAACTCACGGGGCACCTTCTAAAAACAAAAACAAATCACACTGATCTGGGGGGGTTTCATGTATTGAGGGTAACTCACATTTTCCCCTGTAGAAAGGAAGCAGACCCAGGCCCTGGGGCTTAATCTGTAGTAAACCTCACTGCATGTAACATTATTTTGAGGAGGCCTCCAACTGCATTTGCACACATTACGGGACAGCTTTATTAAGTGTCAATTCAAAATTCAAATTTGAAATTTCAGAATTTATTTTAATGGTCAAAGCTGTCAAATTTGACTAGGGAATTATCCAAACTAAATTTAATTTTAATTCGATTTTCGAGATATATCATGCTCTGGCCCTTTAAGAAATTGAATTAGACTATTCACCTAAAACTTGCCAAATTGCTGTATAAGTCAATGGGAGTGGTCCAGTAAGCAATTTGAAGATGTTTGCAGCCTTCCTGGCATTCAAGTTTTCTGGTTGTTTAAATTTGTTCAAGTTTTTTCAATTCGATTTTATTAGTAAATTTCTGTAATTTGAATTTCTAAGTCAATCAAATTTAAGGGAGTTTTTAAAAAAAACTCCCTTAAAACATGAATTCAAAATTTGACCCTTGATAAATGTGCCTCTACATGTCACTCTTTCATAGATTGGAGCAAGGTGCTAGTGGTTCCTTATCCTTTCACTGCCAGCAGTTTTGGTCACTTGCAAACTTTTATTGCCAGACAGTTTTTGAACATATTGTTTCAATAACTTTAATTTTAGGGACCTTTTCTGGAGTGGATATTTCCCAAAAAAATGATCATAGGTGGAGGGTGATTTTTTTTGTTTGGTGGCCAAGTCTTAATCTTAAAAGGCATATTTATCAAGAGTCAAATTTCGAATTGGAAAAAGGTCGAAATTCAAATTCAAAAAGACCAACCGAAATTAAGTTGAAGTTTTTTTTTTTATGATGGAATAGGTCCGTATTTGGCCGAATTCGAATAGATGGAATAGCGCATTCAATTGAACTTGATTAGAATTTTTTCCCTTAAAAAAAACTTCGATTTTTCAAAGTCCACCTATTGACTAGGTTCCAAGTGGTCCCCCATGGGCTAAAACAGCAGTTAGTCAGGTTTTAGATGGTGAATGGTTGAAGTCAAATTTTTAAAGAGACAGTACATGATAAATTGCAAATTCTAATCTAATTTGGACTATTCCCTAGTCAAAGTACACAAAAGAATAGCTCGAAATTTGACCTTGACCTTTGATAAATCCGCCCTGAATGTTTAGAAGAATTAACTGAGGAAGGATGGAGTCAGAGATAAATGAGTCTAAATGAGTTGTAGTTATTGTTTTTGAATTATTGAGGTTTAGAGTTTTGTGCCATTTGCTTCAAGGGTTTGAAATCATTTCCATTGGTGTCTGATGGGCACAGTTACAGGGCAAGCAACAATCACTGACAGGCAGATAGCTAGTGTATGCTGGCAAACTAAGTCTATGTTATACTGAGAAGCAGCTGGCACTACGTTATAGAACCCACCATCCAGAAGGCTTGGGTCCTGGTTTTTTTTTGGATAAGTGATGTTCCCATAATTGGATATCCATACCTTAAGTCTACTAAAAAATAATTTAAATATTAATTAAACCTAATAGGTTTGTTTTGTATCCGATAAGAATTCAGTATATCTTAGTTGACATCAAGTATAAAGTGTAATTTTATTATTACAGAGAAAAAGGGAAAATTATTTTAAACTGTAATCATTTCCTTAAAATGGGCTCAATGGGAGATGACCTTCCCTTAATTGTAGCTTTCTAGAAAACAGGTTTCTGGATAGGTATCATACACATTTTACACAGTAATAGTCAATGGGTACAGTACTAAATATAATAATAGTTAGCAAGTACTAGTGCCCACTAAAACATTATGTTGTTCCTATGTACTTTTTTATTACTTGCCTAATATTTCTATATTGTCTTCTGTTAATTTCCACTGTCTTTTTGTCTTTTTATCTTATTCCAGCATATTTTATTTTTTGTGCTTTTCTTACCTATTTCTTATTCCCAGTCTCCATAACTTCCTCTGACCCAGTTTCTTCCTCTTCTTTTGGCTCTTTTTAATTTTCTCTACCCTACCCACTGTCTCATCTTCCCCATAGTTTCTATTTTCACACTCCAGGAGCTGCATATGTAGGTAAATGGCTCTTTGATTTTTTTGATTATTTAGTTGGCCAGCAAAAATGCTGAGCACAACTTTCCCTTGTTTGTTATTTGATAGTAAAAGTACTACTCATTTAAAATATTCATTGTGCTGCCAAGTGTCTATAAACATGTGTAGTGATTCTTATAATCATTTACATATAAATTAAATACTGTAAATTTCTTATGTCAAGACAAAGGGGGTTATCAATGGTCAAATTTTAGAGTAATGTGATTTTTTTTAAACTCTAATAAATTAGATTTTATTGAATGGTACACTGTTATTTATAAAAAAATGTGTAAGCCTAAAATTCGATTGAATAGTCCTAAATTAATTTGAATCAAATTTTCCCCTGAAAAAAAAAACCAGATTTTGTTCACGTCAATTGTTTTTTGATGTACAATATTTTTTGGAGTCTATGGGGTGTCATTTTCGAAGCAAAACTTTGGCTCATCTTTGGCAAAACTTTGGCTCATCACTACTACATTGATTTCTACATGGATTCGGAAGGTGGAGGAATCGTCAAAGTAGAACTGCTTCCAGGGTCGAGGTGTGATAAATCTTACATTCAAATTTGTGTTGGTGGTTTTAAATTAGAATTGAGTTTTGACCAAAAAAAATTCAAATTCAATTTTACCATTAGTAAATCTATCCCCTTTATTACATCATTTTCAGTCCTTGTGAGATAAACCAAACACAGTTATGGCATAGATGCCAATGAACAAATCTTGGAAAGTATATGAATAACCACAATCATTATAACTGAATAAGAACTTGGATAAGCCACATGGAGTTGTAGATGGTATTAGATCTCTAAGCAAATAATAGTAGAATGCTAACTTCATGATCTGGATTGTGTAAAGGAAAGTCTTGTTAAAGGTATGACATCTCAAGCAAACACACATTTGCACAATTGTTATGAATTTCTGTCTATTCTCTATTCAGAGCAATGAGTATAACAGTTAGACGTAGAATACCTTAATCTTTATCTGATCCATTTTATTCACTTTTAAACTGTTTTTCTCTTCCCCAGAGATAGTGTTATATGAATTGCCATTACTTTACATTGCCAGGAAAATGCTAATAATAAAAAAGGAGCAGAAAGTTCTCATGATATTTCATCAAATATAAATTTGCATAAAGTAATATCAGAGCAGACTCTAGGGAATCTGTTCTACCATTTTTATTCAGTGAAAAAACGAAAAGCACTACATTTTATCCTTATAAAATATAGTTATATATTGGGAGTCTTCTCTAGGCTGTACATTTACAGTGGATGACAGAAAAGGGATGAAGAAATCAGATCGTTACAGTTAAAGTTCCCCTTACCACATGGATTTATCAGTAGCACAAAGATGAATTCCATAGCTTCGCTGCATTTCTCATAATATCTCACAACTTCATTTGATTTAAAGTATTACTATTATATTTACCTCTCCAGAGTTTTGTATTTTATGTAAAATATAGTTATACAAGTTCAACAATCCCTGTATCACCAAGCATAGCTCATAACACACAGCTCTTTTCAAAGTAGTTAATACACAATACCAATAACATTTTGGGCCCTGTAAACAGGGTCTTTATCAGAAGAACAACAAAAATTAGCAGTCAACAAGAATAACATCAAAAATGCATATGCATAACTCTTGCTATGAAGAGAGACTGTCAGTTTGACACTTGGCAACAAAGAGTTATATCATGTCCTTACATATACAAGCATTAACACATGCAGTGCTCTTGTGTAGTGTCAGCATCGATCCTCATTTGCTAATTTGCTCCCCCCAATTTATCCTACTCAAAAGTAGAAACACCCTGCATGAAACCATTAATAATTTAAAATGCATAGCTTGAAGAACATGCACGTGATGTTCTCTACCTGGTCCAACTAGAGCATTTTCCACTTATCACCCTTCTACTTTCTCATCTTTATATTTTCAGTGGAGTAATTCTAATTATTTTCCAATATGTCTGTTTCTAACGGCTTCTTCTGAGTGGATTAAGCCTTTAAAACTACAATTTGTCTTCTTTTGTTATTATGTGTTACCTTTGAGAGCACTCATCTGTATTTGTCATAGTCTTTCCTTATACATATGCAATATGCATTATTATATAGTTTGTCTTTCTGAAATGATGTTGAAGCTTGTGGACTACCAAGTTCCAAAGTTTTTAATGAAATTCCCTGATTGACAACATAACCCTACCTGTCCCCTGTGGTTGAAATTTATCATTTAAGTCATTGCTGAAAGTCAAGACTACAATAGCGGCTGTGCATGTCAAATATAATCGAAGCAACAACTCAAGTGCAAAATGCAGATTGCATTCACAAAATGACATAGCACACTTTAGAGTGGTAATCAACGATCAATAAACTGCTGGAACAGATTCCAAATAAATCTTTTTTCCCATATTCATCACAGAGAAAAAGTCTACCTTTGAAACACAGCAGCTCTCAGGGAAAAAAGCAAAAATGCAATAAACAGAGTAGAAAGTTTTTAACTTCCCTTTGCACCTACAGTATTTTTTCTTTAGTTGTTTTAGTAACAAGTACTAAATAATTGTAAAATATCAGCACTGATATTTTGTGATTGAAATCATACAAATTTGCCCAATTTGACCATAATTGTTGTTTCCTTAATGGTGATTTTCACAATTCTGACACAGCTGCTCTGGTTAAAAATGTTCAAAGTGAATGTGATGCAATCCAGCAGACTCCTTATATGCTATAGTACCAGTCCCTGAGAACATCTGTAAAATTTTGTAGTGCGTCTTATTGCCGTGTGTTATTTCAGATCCTGCCAGGATCCAAATGGGCCGACCCAGACCCGTTCCTCCTACTTGCCTGAAACTATGCGACCCCTGATCTTCTCAATCCCCTAATCAATATAAGAAAACTTGGGGGGGGGCGGGACAGAAGCAGGTTGCATTTGGTGTGGGGGGGGATGTGGAGTTGGTGGAGGGGTGGTCAGTGTCGGTGGTCTGGTGTGTGCGGGCCCTTGATGCGCCAGCCCACGTGGGACCAGACCCTATCCGTTGACACTGGATCCGGCACAGACCTTCTAATTTTGTTTAAATTGTTAAAAGTATTGTGTAAAGTACAAAAGAAAATCAGATTGCATCCTGATTTTCTCTGTTTCTATTATTTTAGTTGATTTAGTTATGATAATGGCCTTATATGGGTTTTGACTAGGGGTTGTGTAACCACTTTACCCCCTCCAGTGTTGATCACATGAACTGAAGAATGCATTGTCACCATTCATTAAGATCTCATTGGGCCAATATAGAACAATGGGATATATTGAGTAACACAAATTAAATATAAAGTTAATTACAATGCACTGTTTTAAAACAAAAACTCAAACCAGCTGAATAAATTTTAGGGCTGATGATTTAAGGACAGAAGGACAGATATGTGTTTCTGTGTACATATAAGATTTCTTCCTCTTTTAAAATGATCTCTTTCCATTACTGCACAATAAATAATTTTACTTCACAGGAGCTGTCCACAGCAAGTGGCAGGCTATAAGTAGTTATCAGGCTGGGAGGACCATCATTTTCATTAACAAAAATATCTAAACCACAAAAGTTTTAGAACATGAATTTATAAAAGCAATTCTTCCACTTTAATAAATGCAGTAAGAATCTCATTTGTGGATTCAATGTATGTGTTTGTGTATTTCTATGGGAGCTCATGTTCCAGGTTATTTTGTACTTACACTAACTCTAGGGGGCCAATCTCTATAATTTCTACAGTATTTCTCTAACACTAAAAATAAGTGTATATTTCTTAAAAGCTCTAAAAATTCAAGATCTATTTACTGCTAAAACCACGAAGAAATATAATGCAAAAAATTCACCAGATAAAAGTTGTCAAGATCCTATAGTACAAATATAGTGGTAGTGATGAACTTCAATAATATGCAGTGGGTTGCTGCAAAAAGATGCTGTTTATTTAAACACTACATGTTTCGAGCTTAGCTCTTTGTCAAGTGTCACACTTGACAAAGAGCTACGCTTGAAACATGTAGTGTTTAACTACCACTATATTTGGATTAATCTGCTTAATTGGATGGAAGTATTTGTGATTGAACTGAGACGTTGAATCCTATAGAAGTCAATGTGAGCTACCTGTCAATGGCAGATGGTCCCTTTAACAATCAAAACATGCTTAATGCCTTAATGATTCTTGATAGTTTCAAGCAGTTTGATGCTGGTTTTCGTCTATAATTCGATAAATTTGTTGTAGAGTTGTCAAGTTGAAAATTTGATTAAGTCAAGTCAAAGTCAATTTGAAAAAGTTGCACAGTTCAGATTGTCACACAATTTTGTTGGAACTTTTTCCCGCATTGACTTTTTCGATTTTGGTAAATTAAGGGGATTCGGGTTTGGGAGTTAAAAAAAAAACTTTTATTTGAGTGAGAAAAAAATTGAGTTTCAGTGAAAACCCCTTTTGAGGTTTTCAGATTTTTTTTTTGCTAGGAATCATCTGAAAAACTCAAAATTGTATAGGGTTTAAAGTTAATCATATTTGTATTCAGTTTATTCAGCAAATTTATATAATTTATATCATTTATATCACATATTTTTAAAACATATTCCACAGCATTTTATAATAAAGCATAATTAAACCATATCGTCTAAGCATCCATGTATTCCACAAGTAATTACCACCCTGTATACTGGCAATGGATGTTTTAGGGAATCCTATTGGTATTGTTTGTTTAAAGTTCTTCCCTATATTGCTGCATAGCGTAGAACTGTGAGGCCATACGACTGTAGTCCAAAGTTAACTTATAGCAAAACATTCAAAATAACATACTTTGCCAAAGGTTTCCTATATACAAAGACAATGAAGCAGGGCAAAAATAAATATTATCCATGGCTTTTCAGGCAATTTTATTACTCTACATCTTTATACAGTATTTTTCATTCCTGGATTCCATGAAATAATCTACTCTTAGGAAAACTAGAAGCTCAAAAGAAGTCACTACAGAGTTACTGCAATGTAGGATAATTTAAATGCAAAACAAAAAAAATCTTAAACAGATTTAAATTATTTTCATTGAAACTTCTATCACTGTTTCCTCAGAAGTGATTTGGAAGTAAGTGGCTATTAACTATACCCTTAATTTTCTATTCAAATATTTTAAGGTGATTCATTTTTTCTTAGTTTGTAGTAAAGTTAAAAGGCAGTGATGCATTCCCACCATTTCAAAGCATCATTTAAAAGAAGTGTTGGTAGATGTGCAGATGGAGGAATTCAAAATATATACATACAACACAATGTAATTTCTATTGCAGTCATATTACTTTCTTTTATTTACAAAGCAGTAGCATTGTCCACATGATCTCTGTATAAGCAAGAAAAAAAATAAATCTAAACTAAATCTATAGCAGTGTTTTTTCATTTATGTATATATTATCAACATACATTATGAATAATGGATATCCTAAATTAATATGCATATTATTATTATTTATTATTAAATATTTATTATTATTATTTGAATTACAGACCTTCAAATGGAAATGACATTTGGAATGTACAAAAACAAACAAGGGCATACAGTTTTCATTAACTCTGTAGGGATATTGCCAGGACACATCTGAACTGTTTCTTGAATATTATTGGGAGACATAAGTTGGTTATGCTAATTTGATTTTTGGCTATGCCAATTAGATTTTTTTTTAAATTGATACCATGGGATTAATATTTATATGGCTGAGAATAATATAAATTGTTTTAGCATGTTAAACCAAAATAGGCCAGTGTATTTTTATCAATTTAGTCATATTAACCCCTAGAAATCCAACGTAGATGTTTGCTGTAAACCTGAAAGTTAATTTGAGACAGTCAGTGCTCCATCTGTATGATATTGGCAACAATATCAGAATGACAATAAGAAAATGTACTTTTTGAGATGTTAAATGACCAGTTTTATAATTAATATATTATGTATCAGCACTTCTAAGCTACCATTATACAGTATGGAATACTCCTTATCTGCTCACTGCTACCACAAACCATTTCTTCTTCTAATAAAAAAAGAGTAATTATAATAATAAAATAAATGTATAAATGAAAGGTTTCTGAAAAGTAATTTTCTCTTCATTTTCATTCTGCTACCTTTTATGAAGCTTTGAGATATTGTATGCTCACCTCAGATGCAAATTTTAATCGTTTATATTACACTACAATCAGATTTGCTTAGTCTCAAAGGAATGCATACTTTGTTCCATTGCTTTTAACAGGGAATCACTTTCAAATAATGATAATGTTTTTTAATTACCCAGTTGTCTAGACTCTGCTAACAAAATGTATAATTTAACCCAAATTTTAAAAGCAGGTGGGGATGTGAAATACTTCCCTAAGAACCAATAGAAAAATAAAGAATATTCTAAAACAGTTACTTTATTTGGGCTTAAATGAGTTCCTTTCACAAGGTCAATGTTTAACAGAACTGCTTTGCCACTTTTCATTTAGCAAAATGTACAAAAAAAGCCCCATGTGCATTAATTTGGCTAATTTCTTCTCAACTCCTAAATGTCCTTCAGACGTTTTCCATAATAAATATTTTAACTTGATTTAAATTAATTACTGTGAAAATCATCTAAACCCAACCCTTTCATGACACAAATAGGTTTTTAACAACTGTCTAAACATAAAGGATGGAAGACATAAAGCGCACAGGAGCAAATATTCCTTTGCTAACCGTGTTCTGATGCAAGCAATAAAACAAGCAAATCATAATTGCGTATCATTGAAACAGAATTCTTCAGACAAATGCTTGCTTGCCATGTTGCTATGAAGAACCTGTGTCTTTTCAGGAGCCCAGCATGTCGAAGCTTCAGTGTAAGAACATAAAATAAATTGCAGGAATTATGTATTGGAGATTGACCCAGAAGAAACACCACAGGGTATATTTATCAAAAAGTGAACTTAGATATCACCACAGTCCGCTAGAGTGAAATACCACCTCTCTCCATTCATTTCTATGGGATTTTTAAAGGTGCATTTATCAAAGAGTGAACTTTTACTTTCACCCATTGATAAATACACCTTTAAAAATCCCATAGAAATGAATAAAGAGAGGGTGTTATTTCACTCTAGCGGACTGTGGTTATCTCTAAATTCACTCTAAATATACCCCCAAGCTTTAATCCTTGAAAAAGATGTGGATGAAGACATTGCTTCACTGTGATGGCTAAGTGTGGGGAATTTAAAGTAACGGGGCAGATTTACTAAAGGGCAAATCGGCGACTTTTCACTATTCAACGATTCGTCTTTAGAGCGAGCATTTCATAGCGAAGATTCGCTAGCATTCATTTATGCTTAGCGAAAAGTCACTAGTGATCTGATGCTTAGGTCAATTTGAAAAAGGCGGGTACAATAAAGTTGTATGGAGTTCTTTATTAGAGATTTTGGTGCAAATGATTGAAGTGGCCATTTTTTATTACAAATGTCCAAGGAACCTTTATAAAGACAAATGAGATCATATAATAACACAGCTCTGCAAAATATATTGGCTCTATATAAATACATGTTAATGATAATAATGCCCTAGATATGAGCCAACTGTAAAATTAATGGTTCCATGGCCCTCAAATTTCTGGGGAAAAATGCTAACCCAAAAAAGTTTGTTAGGACTTTTGCAGGAAATACCACTTAAAGTCGCCAGCGTTTTTCCAACTTTAATGCATATTCGGCAGATAGAATATGATGTTAGTGATGTAAGATTAAGGAAGATCTAGCTAAGTTCACCTGGTCTGAGGTGGCAAAGTCAACTCTGTCGAAAGAGGTAATGTTCAGTAAAATCCACACTTTAGTGAATTTGCTGAGCAACAACCATTTGCCTGAGCGAAAAGTTGCCTGGCGATAGAGTGCAAACGAACGCTAGCAACCGTCTCTTTCACTAGCAAATTGTCATCTGCGCCTGTTGAATTGCCAATGTTCCTGTGATTTCTGGCAAAAAGTCACTAGCGTTAGCCACTTCGCCCTTTAGTAAATCTGCCCCAAACAGTGGATACTAAACAATGATATACTGTATTTCAGGATGCTTAATACAGGGTGAACCGTTTCACTAGAACTGTATAACAATATTGTACATTCTCACTATATAGTGAGAATGTAATAAAAAGCGTCATGCCTGCCCATTGGCAGAAGGAGACCACTGTATCTGCTCTGTGCAGTACACTGTGTACTGCAAATGCCTTCTAAAGCAGTGTAATCTGGTTTATTCATTGCAGTGAAGTTTAGCATATCATTTTAAAATAAGGTATTGGGACCCTAATTAATCCTATGGTCTAAGGGTTAATTCCCCTCCCTGGAGCCTCATGGCCTGAGATATGGATTTTCTGCCTGAAGTTTCCAGCGGCAGAGCCTTTGGATTGGTGCAGCATGGCTGATCCCAAAAGGAACCACAATGTGGTGCTGTGCAACCATATAAAAGGGGATGCCATGTGCTCAGTCAGCCAATACAATTATAGTTTACAGTGATTGCTGTTATCTGCTGCAGAACTTTGTTTCACTGTGGAGATAGTGACACCACCGGCAAAATGTAGGCTACAGTGGAGTGCGATAGGCTTGCCAATGGCTGGGCAGGATCCTCCAGTGCCTTGATAACTCAACTAGGATGATTTGGATTTGCTGGATTTCTGTATTCACGTTTGGAGATGGTGAGAGATGCAGTTCAGCATGGATGTCGTGAGAGCTCGCGCTATAGACAGCGTTGGGAGTTGGATTAATCTGGATGCCTGCTTCATCTCTGTGTGAGTCTGCCTGGAATGGTAAATGAAGAGGATCTAAGATGTTTCTGTGTGTGTGCTCGACTGGGAGAGTCTGGAGCTTATAAAGAATCTTCATTGCTCTGTGTGAGACTACCGTCTATTTCACTCTCTTGGGTGAGTGTTAACTTTGGGAAGGGTAGGAAAGGATGAGGATCCAGCAATCTCCAGTTTATGGAAACAGGCTGTTTGAGAGCCTGCCACGTGTGAGCAACACTTTCCTGTGGGAAAGTGTTTGGGCAGGTAGCGCTACCTAGAACTGTACTCTTTTGGGGGACAAGGGATGGAACTATTGGGCTGCCAGAAGGAGTAGTGTGGGACTTTGTCTGGTGTGGAATCACCAGAACTGGACTGCAACATGTTCTAGGGTAGTGGGTCATGCTTTAAAATGCATTTATGTGTGAAATGTTACCTTTTACTTCCCCTTTAAACTTGCACTTATTTTATATAAAGTTATATTTGTTGTATAATAAAGTGTGTGATTGATGTGTTTCCTAATGGGACTACTGGTGTATTTCAGGAGGACCCCATTAGGTGGAGGCACTGCCAGAGAAGAGTTTTCCCAGTACCTTTCACCTTGCAAATGGAACTCAGGACCCGAGTTGGTAAGCTGGTACAACCTTGGCACCAAGGGGGTCGCCAAGAGTGTGTTACAAAGATAAATGTGCTAAAGTATAGGGGATATATGTACTGTATAGGCTATGAATAATTCAAGGGATTTATTTCTGCCTATTGAATTCTGTTGGACAATGCCTCTTTCCCTTTTCTGATTAGAGTAGAACCCATCTATTTGGTGGGTCTGTTATATTAGACCTTTCTATTTGTTACAAATGCCCTGAGAATGCTTTACATTTTTTAATTTACAAGGGATGACAGATGGTTCCCCTAGCTCACAAAAGGGAGGAAAGTTCCTGCTAATAGGACTACACTACCTGGAGGGAGTTGATGATGAAGAATAACTTGAGATAAACAGCCACAGTAGAAGGAGAAAACATTTGGTTTCTAAACCTGAGCACTAACACCACTGCAGGTCATTAACTGCCCAGGATATTAAAGAGCACTGTGTTAAAGTTAATGCAAAAAAGTTAGTAGATGCTTAAGGCTTTGGTAAAAATATTGGTCCACAAGGGCTGTATCTGTCATAATTCATGCTGTTGCAGGACAAATTTGGCTTAATTAAATGTTACATTTTACTATTAATACATTTTTTAGATTTTCAAATTGGTTTAAATTAAGAAACTGTGGATATATTTTTCCAAGACAGTGAAAAAAAAACGATCAAGAAATTATTAATAATAATTATATTCTTAACTTTTTATAACCTCACTAAACTGTGCAGTGTGTTTTGCAGCTTTTTATTTCTAGGCTATATATTTAAATTGCCCCATCTAGACCAAAAACCACTTAGCGAAAGTAACTTCTTTACATAAAACTGAAGAATAGAATATTCAAGCATGTAACGCAAAGACTAAATTAAAGAGGCATTCAACGGAAATGAGATTCACTTGCAGATTTAAAATAAAACAGGTTAATCTACTAAATAATGAAAAGAGAACATACTGTATAGTACAGTATGTATACAATTGTCAAAGAGAAATACTAGCCCAGTGTCTGACAAGTTCAATCCAATGAGCTAAACTAAACTAGAGACAACACAAACTTTCCAAAATAACCAAAAGAAAGAATAAAATGCTGGCATTAACATTTCACTACTAAAGTATGCTCATGAACTGAATTATTTGACTGAATAACAGTTCCTTGTATGATGAGCTTGAAACATTGTTCAAACTGGGTCAGTTGTTTGAGTTTTCAAAAGTAAATGTTAAGCACTTTCCTTGATTTTCCTGTAACTAAAACTCCATTCAACCTAATCAAGAAGATGCTTGCTATGGAGTGAGTGGCATTGTGGATTAGCAGAATTCCGTATGCCATAATGTTGCAACTTTACAAATAGAGGACATGTTACCTGTAATAACAAAGCAGATTTTCAAAAATGAGGTTAGACATAAATAAAATGGTTATCATGATAATTGAATAGTTTCTCTCTCTCACCTACAGTTTTAAGAGAAGAAAAACATTAAATAAAGATACCAAAGTTGGTGATATGTCAAATTTGTAACCCCAAGCTCATGGAGATAATATAGAATCATACTAAATGCAGGTGCCCAGATACTGTGAAATGATAAAGTGACTACTTGAAATTGTTGTTCTGTCTATATATGTACTGTATATACAACACCAAAAAAATCAAGGGACCTGTTTTACATTTTTTTATTTTACATTGAAATGACAAAAGAAAATTGTACACATTCTTTTTAATGTAAAAATGGTCTGGTAACTTATCTGGCAACCCACAGAAACCAATCAGCGGGTATCTTTTTTCTGGTTAGCTGTTTGAACACAAATTTTTGGTTTATAGTTGTCGGGAGATGTTAGACATTGTGGCCATTTAGGCATTTAAAGGGATTCTGTCATGATTTTTATGGTGTAATTTCAAGTGTATTTTATTTTATTTGCAATATTTGTGTAGGCAGCCATCTCAGGTCATTTTGCCTGGTTTTTTTTTCATTTTGCTTTCAGAAAGAGCCAGTGCTCTACTATGGAAGTGCTTTCTGACAGGCTGTTGTTTCTCTTCTCTCAATTTAACTGAATGGGGTCAAAGTGGGGCATGAGTTTTAACTACTGAGTGCTGTTCTTATATCCACCAGGGAGCTGTTATCTGGTTACCTTCCCATTGTTATGCTGACGGCCTGCTCGGGAAGGGAGGGGTGATATTACTTCACTTGTAGTGCAGCAATAAAGAGTGACTGAAGTTTATCAGAGCACAAGTCACATGACTGCGGGCACCTGGGAAACTGACAATATGTCTATTCCACAATTCCACATTTCACCATCTGCTATATTTTTTTTTTTAACAAAAGTGTAGCAAAAATTTGATTCAGCAAAAAAACAAAAAAAGTCACCAGAAGAAAAAATGCCCATTGACTTAAATGCATTTGGAATAAGAAAAAAACACCTATTGACTTAAATGCATTTGGTGTGAGAAAAAAAGTTGTGCATGTAAAAAAAAATTTGATGTCTATTGACTTCAATTGGTTTTTCAAGGAACCAAAATGGGACAGATTCACTCATCACTATTTATAATTTTTTATCTGCAGAAAATGTATATTAAAAGTAAAAACACTAGGACACATTTTTAATGGCGATTATAAAGAAAATACCTGTTCAACTTCATTAAAAAATTAAATCAAAGTTTTTTTTTGGTTGAATCGGTCAGTTTTTGATCGAATAGGTCCGTATTTGGCCTAATTCGAAACGTACAAATCAAATTAATAGTGCATTCGATCAAATTTGATTCAAAGTTTTTCCCCAAAAAACAATTGACTCCAAATGGGTTCTATGAGTTCCCCATAGGCTAAAACAGCAATTTGGCAGGTTTTAGATGGCGAATAGCCTTCTGCTACCTACAGTATATTCACTGTCTAAGAAGTATGCTATCCTGAAATGAAACTACTTTCAGTATGTCTATGGCCTTACTCCCCAGCATGCAACATATTTTGTCATTTGAATTGAAAAAGGCATTGTCCTGGCATGATGGGTAAACTTGCTGACATCTGGGGAAAATATAACTATGCACTAATATAATAAAATTAAAAAAATTTATGTGCTATGAACACTGATGGCTTAACCCAATAAATAATGATATTGTGTTATATGGTCATAATGTTTGCATATGATATTGATAAAAACATATATTTTAAAGTGACATTTCTTTTTTTGTGTGAATGGTAGTTATTTTGTTTGTATTTGATAATATAAATAGTTAAGCTTTCAAAAAAGAGATTTATGGGCTTTTTATCAAAAATCGAATTTGTGAGGTTTGTGATGTTTTACTACTTTGAATAAACTCATAATTTAAAAATACACAAATGTTTTCTTATTTATGAAAAAATCAGAATGTAAAAAGCTCAGTTGAATACAATCATGAAAAAAACTTGAATACCTAAAAAATTTTGAGTGTATAGGCTTAAAAAATGAAAATTTGTGAATTTACAAACTTGAAAACTCGAAAATCTCGAATTAAAGAAGCCTTGGATTTTGCATTGGACAACTCCTAGGACTTATACGTGACCTTGTCAGCTTTTAAATGCCGATTTTTTACATTTGAGGTTTTGTTCAAAAAATACTATACCATTTTTTTTAATTTGTTCTTGTTAAACCATGATAAATCACCCCTTAGATGTCTATAATAACAATATTTAATATACCATACTCAAGTATAAACCGAGTTTTTCAGCATCCAAAATGTGCTGAAAAAGTCTACCTCAGTTTATACTCGGGTCAGCGGGCAGTCGCTGAGATTGCAGTCACTTTTAATCATTCCTATACTAACAGTACACTTGGGGAGAGACTGCAATATCCCACAATGCCCTCTGTTGGTTATATGAAAGAATAACAGTGAGCCCTCTGTTGGTTATATGAAAGAATAACAGTGACTGCAATATCACACAGCGCCATCTGTTGGTTATATGAAAGAATAACAGTGCGCCCTCTATTGGTTATATGAAAGAATAACAGTGACTGCAATATCACACAGCGCCATCAGTTGGTTATATGAAAGAATAACAGTGCGCCCTCTGTTGGTTATATGAAAGATTAACAGTGACTGCAATATCACACAACGCCCTCTGTTGGTTATATGAAAGAATAACAGTGTGCCCTCTGTTGGTTATATGAAAGAATAACAGTGACTGCAATATCACACAGCGCCATCTGTTGGTTATATGAAAGAATAACAGTGACTGCAATATCACACAGTGCCCTCTGTTGGTTATATGAAAGAATAACAGTGACTGCAATATCACACAGCACCCTCTGCACATGGTAGTGGGACAGTGGGACAATGCACACAGTAATCTGTTTGTCAATTCTCTGTCACCATCAACTTTGCAAAGACGTCCGGTTGATCACTGGGGGGGTCGCTTTGGCAGAATGTGCGCTGCTGGGAGACAGGGCTGTAGTTGTGTCTAGGCTTATACTAGAGTCAATAAGTTTTCCCAGTTTTCGTATGTAAAATTAGGTACCTCGGCTTATACTCGGGTCGGCTTATACTCGAGTATATACGGTAACTAGTATTTTTAATGATTTAACAAGCTGCAATGTTCTCTTTTTCTCATGCTTAGAATAATAGTCTATGGGGGGCGTGGCCAGCCATGGTGGAAGCCGCACGCACTGCCTGAGAGCTCCATCCTGTTGGTTCCCTGCAGCCCGGACGTTAGCTACAATTGTGCCTATTTGAGACTACGGGGTCATTCAGCTTGCAGCTGCGGACATGGGGAAATGAAAACCTAAAGGTCAGCGTGTAGCGCAGTCGCCCTACCTGCAGAAGACACCTAATCGACACAAGCACGGTCGCTCCCAAGATGGCGCCGATGACGCTGATAGCGCAGCACTTTCAGCGACTCTCGCTGTACCTGTTGTCTCTCCTAATGCTTCAGTGAGTAGCTCGAATTCACCTGCTTCGTCACCTTTACACCATGCCTCACAGTTGCAAAGCCAAGAGACTGTGCCTGAAAGCATGCCAGTGCCTGTCCATATTTTGAGTGAACAATTACACTTGTTACAGGCATCGTTGATAACAACGATCATTCACAGTCTCTAATGCAGTTGCCCTAGCTATCAAGGAAATACAGAGGGATATTACAGATATAGGAGAGCGTACAGATAAATTAGAGACATTCACAGATGATATGGCCATGAAACTGGTAACTTTAGAGGAGGACAACTCATATCATAAAGAAGAACAGATGCTGCTGAGGAATATGTGTGGAGATTTGGAAAATAGATCCCGTAGGCAAAATTTACGGATAAGGGGTGTTCCGGAGGAGATTTCTGCAGACGCAATTCCACATTACCTCCTCGATCTGTTCTCATCTATCTGCCCGGACTTTTCTGCTGACAAATGGCATTTGGATAGGGTCCATCGCTCACTAGGCCCGAAACCGCCTGTTACTAAACCCCCACGAGACATTGTGGTTTGTTTCCACTATTATAGTGTCAAGGAAGCACTCTTAGCTAAATCACATACTCTTAAACAGATTGACTTTCGCAATCACAAACTCCAGATTTTTGCAGATCTGTCTCCCATCACTCTGGCAAAGCGGAGAGAGTTACGGCCTATTACGCAAAAGCTGAGAGAGCACAACATCCCCTACAGGTGGGGCTATCCATTCAAATTGGTGGTCAATCGTATTGGGCACACATATATCTTGCAAAATCCATCCAATGGTTCCAAATTTCTTAATGCTCTGGGCATAGACTCTCCGCGGGCTAGTCCACCTCAACGCAACATACAACCTGATGGATCTGCTCTACAGATTACACAGCAATGGAGTACGGTGAAAGGTCCTTCTCCGCCTCAATCTGCTAGACTGGAGTTAAGTCCCTCTCGGCCTCGAGATGACTGCAATCTTCCTACCGAGTGATGCTTCAATCAAGGTTTATTTTTACTCTACCACTTGGATCGTTATGGGAATCCAGGATGAAGGCTCTTGTTTGGATTGTTTTGGTGGTACATCTAGCGGTCATGCCGTGTATGGACCACTCACCCCCACTTTTTTAGGAGTTTTTTTGGATTTACTCCTCCTAGGCTTAGGTTATCGAACCTTCGCCTTTGTTTGGACATAACTACTTTTTCTCTTTTTTTGCTTTTGGGTATATATCTGTTGTTCCTCATCTGTAGAGGATAAATAGCTATTAAGTTGACTCTTTTTTTTTCATGAGTTGGATCCTTATATACCCTATTGTTCCTAATGTTTTTCTGTTTCCTATCATTTTTATTTTTTCGCTTTTTTCCTTTTTTTGCTACCATTGATGTCTGTGTAAGTCAGGATGGCCTCCAGCTACTTCCCTTTATTTATACCATGTCCTCGTATATATTTGCTGTCACTGATGATATTCCTAGAACTGTATGGGTTTTCACTTTCATGTTTCAACCACTGGGGTTAGTCTGTAAGTCTGATTAACTTATGCTGTCCTTATGGCCCTTAATTTGGGGACAACCTCAGCCTTTCTCCTATATAATGATTAATGGCTAAGATAATATCTCTCAATGTGAAAGGCCTTAATAGTATAACTAAACGGTATTTAACACTAAAGGAAATTAAGGCCTTAAAAGCAGATATTGCCTTTGTGCAGGAGACATACTTTGTAGCAAATGGCACTTCACAGCTGTATTCTAAATACTACCCAACAGCGTTTTACGCCTCTGGCCCTGCCAAGAAAGCAGGAGTAGCCATCCTAATTCATAAGGACTGTCCATTAATAGTTGATCCGACTGTTAGTGACCCCAGTGGCCATTATTTGCTGCTAATAGGTAAATATGCTAATGCCTCAGTGGCCCTACTGAATGTTTACTCACCCAACAGACATCAACTCCGCTTTTTGAAAAGAATGATTGCTAAAATTGATCAATCTGACTCTTTCTACGGGGTAATTGGAGGGGACTTCAATATGGTTTACTCACAAACAGCAGATCGCTCTCGTCCTTCTCCAGATAATCAGGCTCATTTAATTTCACGCAATTTCCGATGGTTAATACCACAGGCACACTTGTTTGATGCCTGGCGTATTAATCATCCCAAGGATAAACTGTACACTTTCTATTCTCCAGTACATAAGGTCCACTCACATATTGATAATTTTCTCATTTCACAATCAATCTTGCGCTTACAGTATTCCACAGAGATTTACCCGATTACTTGGTCGGACCACGCACTAATAGCCCTCACTCTTGAATTGCTGAAGCTATCCCTTCGAGAGCCCCATTGGCGGTTAAATGAGTCCATATTACACAATTTAGAGGCCTTTAAACAGATTGAGTCCAATTTGAAGGAATACTTCCAAGTTAATGATGGGTCAGTCCGGAATCTGTCTACTTTGTGGGAAGCCCATAAGGCTACAATTAGGGGCCATCTTATTGCTCTGTCCGCCAGAAATCGGAAGGCAAGGGTAGAAACTTATTCTTCTATGCATCGGAAGCTTAGAGACCTAGAAACGCAGTACAATCAATGCGGTGCTGACTGTATCCTTAACCAAATTGTCACTCTTAGACAGGATCCATCAAATATTAAGCAAGCTGATGCCTCTAAGGCAGGGTAACCTTTTACATCCATGAGCAACATTCAGATGTAAAAAGAGTTGGGGAGCAACACAAGCATGAAAAATGTTCCTGGGGTGCCAAATAAGGGCTTTGATTGGCTATTGGTTGCACCTATGTGGACTGTCAACCTACATTGAGACTCTGTTTGGCAGTACATCTGGATTTTATGCAATCAAAACGTGCCTCCAAGCCTGGAATTCAAAAATAAGCACCTGCTGGGAGCAACATCCAAGGGCTTGGAGAGCAACATGTTGCTCACGAGCTACTGGTTGGGGATCACTGCTCTAAGGCTATACTGTGGACAAAACAGGCTTTTTATGAGAAGGGAGATATACAACATACTCTTTTAGCAAGGTGCTGACTGTATCCTTAACCAAATTGTCACTCTTAGACAGGATCCATCAAATATTAAGCAAGCTGATGCCTCTAAGGCTATACTGTGGACGAAACAGGCTTTTTATGAGAAGGGAGATAGACAACATACTCTTTTAGCAAGGAAGCTTAAGGATCAACAAGCATCCTTGCGCATTAATGCGATTCAGACTGATGGTGGACAACTCACCTATGACCCAACCCAAATTGGGGCTCAGTTTCATGATTTCTATCATAACTTGTACAATTTGTCTAAGTCTGCCCCAATGCATAACAAAACTTCTACTGAACTGATTAATGCTTTCCTTAACGATCTCAACTTGCCTAAGTTTCAACCAGAAGATTTGCAGTTATTAAACCGAGACATAACTCCGGAGGAGTTAGCGTATACTTTAAAACACATTTCTAATGGTAAAACCCCTGGTCCTGATGGGTTCCCTTATAAATATTATAAACTTTTTTCACATATCCTTTCTCCTTATTTGCTCAAACTCTTCAACCAGTTTCTGCAAGGGACACCAATACCTAACTCAATCCAGGCCTCATATCTTTCTCTTATCCCCAAAGAAGGCAAAGACCAGACCCTCTGTACCAACTATAGACCCATAGCTCTCTTAAATTCAGATCTCAAGCTCTTTTCAAAAATTTTAGCTAACAGATTGGCTCCTATACTGCCTAAATTAATACATATGGATGTAAAAGGGACTGGAAGTACAGCCTTTGAAACACTGGCTAAACAGGGTTTGCCGCAAAGGGGACTCATCTCTAAGATATATAAGCTTCTTAATGAACCTCCTGTCATTGACCCAAGGCAGCATACTTACATGATTAAATGGAATTCTATAATTTCAAATCCACTATCTCCAAAAGATTGGTCAGATATTTGGTGTAATGCATGGCGAATGATCACTTGTGTGAGGCAGAGAGAGCATATTTATAAGATATTGATGTTTTGGTATCACATTCCCGATAGACTTCATAAGCTATTCCCAGGTCATTCGCCCCTCTGCTGGAGGAACTGTGGAGAATTAGGTTCACTTCCCCATATATTTTGGGACTGTCCACTTATCAAACCAATGTGGTTGGAGGTCAAGAAGGTGCTTGACCAGGTCCTTGCAACGCAACTCCCTTTAGATATATCCACCTTTCTACTAGGCAGACCATTTATGGGCATACCAAATTCCAGCCAAAAATTGGCCAACCACATTCTGATGGCCGCCCGGATAGCAGTAGCGTCTAAATGGAAGTCTCTTAGCTGCCCAAGCACTCAGGAGATCATTAATAGAGTGAATGCCAACAGATTATTTGAGGCGAATATAGCCTATTTACAAAATACTACCCCCCGGTATCTTAAAATCTGGTCTATCTGGGAATTAAGGGGTTTTGTTTCTCCTAGCCCCTCCATACTGGATGGAGTACCTTCACCACTCCCTGTGGTATCTTAGATTTAGGCTAACTACTAGCTAGCTACCTTCATTCCACTACTGGACGTAATACTATTTGTGAATGCAGCTTGATAATGGTCTTTTACTGCTTTGAGATACATGGGTTGAGGTGGAGATGCTTCTTATATGTTATTCTCTGGGTCTGATATTTTCTGCCTCCACATGATAATGTATAATTTCATTATGTCAAATGAAGTATGCTGGGATCGGACCCCAGCGGAGCCTCCCATAATTGCATTTCTTTATTCTATTCCCAGACATTATACAAACTTTTTCCTTTTTTAACCTATGATTTATTTTTCTATCTTTATATTATTTTTGCATCTATTCACTTTATTATTTGTGTTTCTATTCTTTACCTGTGGAAAAATTTTTCAATAAAAAATCTAAGTTACAAAAAAAAAAGAATAATAGTCTATGTAACAACATTTCTCAGGTAACTCAGCAAAAAGGATTGAAAGTTGCTACATTGTTTAGAAAAAATAAAAGGAACCGCTAGGAATTCAAACATTAACTTTCCAACTGTGTTAATAAGATCGGATATACATAATACTTAGCATCACAGGTGTACAATATAACTGTTATTTAAACCAGTGGTTTATGATAGGGACCATGAAGATCACTGAAGTGTACATACTGTACAATGACAGCGTAAAATATATAATTTGCCTTAAACACTATGTAAAATATTGCTTACTCCTAGGGTAGTAAAGATGGCTTTTTAACTAGAAGGCATTTCTATAGCATTGAGAATTGGTATCTTGACCAACTAAGCATGATAAAGCTGGCCATAGACGCAAAGATTTGATTGTACAAATATTCGTTTGGTTCGATTTTTGGGCCATGTGTGGCGTGTCCCAACATTTTTTGTGAGATGGTAATCGGTCGTTCAGTTGATCGGACAGGTTAGAAATTTTCTGTCAGCTACCGATAATATCTCTGCATGTATTGCCGATCTGACAATATCAGTGGGAGACTAATCATGACTCTTTAATAGTATATGTTATTGTATACATTTTTAAAAACAAAACAAAAACATATGTAATGCAGAAAACAACATTAACAAAAATCAAACATATACTGTTTCATTAAAGATGCGAGTAATGAAGAAAATATGGTTAAAGCACACATCATTTATTTATTTTTGTATTTATATCTTTATCCATGTAAACTATGGTATCAGTTGTGGTTATTCTCTGCTTCTTTCTACAAAATATATAGATAAATATTCACTGATTATATAGATAAATATTCATTGATAGATTTCAGGTTATGTGACTTTTTAATTATGCAGCAAATTGATTAATTGATTTTAGTGTATGGATGGATTATAAATATGAGTTGTCGACAGGGGGCGCTATCACTTCAGATGAAGTGACTTGTATTGGTCATGAAACATGTAAAGCCATGCTCACTCCTGGCCCAATCTTTCTTTTGTGATTTTAATTTCAATAATGTTTTGAAAATGTTAAACATGGAGTTTGATTGACCCACTTTGGAGTCTGCATGTAGAGGATCTCACTGCATGCAGAGGATTCATACTTAATGTAAGTACACAGTATGCAGTTTTCATAAACATCAAAGCTTTTCCTTTATACTTTATATGATAGTATGTTCTTGTTTATTCCAGTGCAGTTCATACATTAACAATAAGACAATCTACAAAGTAGTTTCTTTCTCAACTGATATTCATGATATGCATGAAATATGTATAGATGCCACCTGATATCTTGCATTTGTGCTAATAAGTTAAGTAACATGGTTGATAGAAAGATCTTATCTGGCACTTTGCAAATAAAAAGTGTAGATTTTCCCCAACTGATGAAAGGAAAGCTGGTATAAAGCTTTCAGAATCAAGTCATCTGAGACTGTCTCGGAAGAGAAATAACAACTGTCCTGGGCTGCAGTTTCACATTTCTATGATCTGCTTCCAGTGAGGAAATATGTAATGACATTAAATCTATCCAGAGATTAAAGAGAGACAAGATTTAGTTCATATACTAGAAAGGTTGTTAACTGAAAAATATAGAACACAAATCCTATACTATTCAAAATGAGCATGTCCATTTAATAAATGGCTATGACTATATACGGAAGTGAAATAACTTCTCCATCTTTTATAACTGTAAGTATGTTTCATGGTATTTCATGAATATTGGCATTCAGGCCAAGAACTGCCTTATAAGATTAAGGATTTCATATATTCTGGTCAATATAATATATAATACTTCAATGATTAATACAATGTTCTTCTATACATCTAATTTATAGAAATACCCCCTCAACACTGCTTGGGTACCAAATGGAGTGTTCCTTTAGCAAAAATGAAAGAAAAAAAGAATCTACATTCACAACATAGACACCATAGACAGGATGATGAATGTTATCCTGTCAAGAATGACTAGGAAGGATTCATGTTGTGAGCAATCATGAATGCATGTGGTACACAAGAAAAGGTTTGTGTGTTTTTTCTTTTTATCTATAAATGCAAGTCATGCCATAATGATATCAATCATTTAAAGGAGAAAGCGATATCATTCTAGTCTGGAAAAAGACTCTGCCTGATTTATATATTAAAATTTAAATGTCAGAAATGTCAGGGTTTTCTTTAAAAAAAGCTATATATATTAGTATATGGGAACTGCATATTGCAATAAGCAAGATGATTGATTTGATGCAATTAATTGCTTATCAGTATCTTGCAGAATCTTTCAAAATCTTGCAAATCTTATTGATTTTTGAAGCATTTAATTTTAAATGCTATCAACAACTAGATTTGGATACGGTAATAGAATAGAACACACAGAGGCAAATTTATCAACATTCTGAGTTCAGTGGTTTTAGAGGTTTTACAGAAAAAAATTATTTATTAAAACAGCCTAATATAAAAAGCACAAACAAAGAAAAACATGAAATTTATCCAAATTATAATACAAAAAAATACAAAAATCCTCTTAAAGCTTGAAATAAAATACTATACTATAATAAATAATATTGGAACAGTTTACAACTGGAAAAAGACAAATCCCATTGACAACATGACCATCATGATAATTAGTTTTGTAGAAAATTTGTAATGAAAAAGTTACAAAACACATTAAAGTTGATGTATATTTTTCCATGCAACATTTTTGCTGTATTAGCCCTTTTTGTGATTTTTTTTATTTATTTAATAAGACAATTTTTTGTGGTGTAGAGTAATTCGTATAATTCACAATATTTAACGTTAAAGAATACGTATATGCTTCAGGGAGAAGAAAAATGGTCCCTTTACTGCATGGGATGTAAAAGAAGGATCATGTGCTCACTTCATCAGATCCTAAGGAGTCCTAACAAAGGAACTACCAGTACCCTAAGACATTACAATAAGAAACTGTTTGTGTCTTTCATCCATTAGTAAATAAAATCTCTTCTCAAGTTGTTCATTTTCACCACTTCATTTGCAAAGTAGGTATGGGGAGGGAAATCACGTGACTTTTTGTCACAAAACAAAGAAGTAAAAAATGTTTCTCCCCCCACCCCTAATTTGCATATGCAAAAAGGATTTGGATTCGGTTCAGTATTGTAAGGGCCCGAAGGCATAGTTGGAGTGCGGACCAAGAAGGAGGCAGGTAGTTAAACCAAAGTTTGCGGTATCAGAAGGGTAAGGCAAGAGAGTAGTCAAAAGTCCAGGCAATAGTTCAATCCAGGCAGACAAGGGTCAATCCGAAATAACAGGCAAGGTTGGTACACAGGAGTCAATCAGTAATAACACACCCAGGAATACACAAAGTTAAACCTATACTTGGGCAATGTCTGCAATCTCCAGAAGGCTTTATATAGGCCAGGATTGGCGCCAAAGTTTGAGTGCAATGGCGTCATGACGCTGGGATCCTGACGTTGGCATTTAGATGCCGACGCACGTTCTGACGCCGGCGACCATTCCGTCGACAGTGACCAATCGGCGTCATAGCTGGCATCATAGCGCTGCGACCAGCAGGATCCACATGGAGAGGCAGGGAGTCGCCATTTTGGACACTGTCGCCATCTTGGATGTGAGTAATGACTTCCACTTCCATTACAAGTATTCAGCCAAATCTTTCGCGAAGGATTCAGGGGTTCGGCCAAATCCAAAATAGTAGATTCGGAGCATCCCTAAATTTTACACACCAGTACTTACAGCAAAAGAATGGTAAGAAAAGGAACTGTGACTGGCTATTTGGATGAGTTTATTTTAGTTGGGAAGCCTATACTTTTGTACTGCTAACAAACATCCTAATTTTTGAGGGGGTAACAAATCATTCTAATGCTTAAATTCACCATATATTTTTAGGGGAAGAATAATAAAAAAATATTAGTAAGGGTAGTTAAATTAATTGAATTTTTTTTATAATTATTCTTATATACAGGTAAGAAATGATCAATAATAATGACAATAATATTTGACAGAATAACTCTAAGGGAGAGATCTTGAAATCCTTGTTAGTATTTGACAAGACATCTTTACATTTCAACATCCTTTTATTCTGTTCATAAAAATTGTTCAACTCGAAACTGGTTCGCAGGTAGTTGATGTATAATAAGTGGGGATTTGTTATTGTATATGTTATTTTTACTTTTTCATTAAATACTGGGACGCAAAAGGAAAAAATGGAGGAGCTGGTAAAATAAGAAACAGAAATATTGAAAACACATTTATAATAACCATGTAACTGGTTACTAAGGCAAAGAAACCAAATGTGAATAAGTGACCCTTCATCCTGTTGACAATGCCAGCAAATGTTTTTCATTGTGGGAAATATATTGCTTAGTTTTTAAGGAGTTTAATGCCATCTTGCTACAAGCTTGTTCTTCACTTGTGGTACAAAGGCAATAGAACCTCTGTGGAGGTACTTACAGTACATGTTACAGGGAATAATGCAAAATAATATAAAATATGTTACCAAGGAGTCCCATGACCATGAGGCTTTTATACAGGTGATGGAAATACTAGGTGATGCCCATGCAATGGTAGTACAAAAAACAGGTGGCATGTACAGTGCGCATTGGCAAATTATTAGTCCATGCCCACTTTTTACTAGGACACACCCATGCCATAGAGGACAGCTGAAAGTTTATATTATTTATCAATAAATTAACTCAAAAAAATCTGGTGTGGGAAAATAAAATTGTGAAAAAATCTGAATGGTATGATTTTTTTGGATTCAACACCCTAAAACTCTTTTTGGATTATTGCCCCGAAAAACCATGTTTTTTTCAGATTGTTGTATGAAACCCAACGCTGATCGAGATATCTTCCAATTGTTAATGGGACATCTGTCATTGACTTCTACAAGATCTCAGCAGGTTTGAGATGGCATACGTTTTTACTCAGACTTTTAGCAGCCTTTGTGCTTTTTATTATTCTCAGAAAAAAAAATAGTTTTCCCCCTCCGACCAAAAATCTACCCACATAAAAAAAGTACTGGGTCAGTTAACATACTTCTAAAAGATACTTCTAAAAAATATCAGCACTCTCTGATGGATTATTTTTTAGAGAGAGAAAAATGAAAATAATTAACAAGAAAAATCAAATATTGTGGCATAATAAAAGTGCTGCATGTCTAGTAACCAATAACAACCAATGAGTTGTTTGATTGCAATATTTTCATTAATCCTAAACAATATATACTCTTATTAGTTGGTATAGTTGTTGGCGGTGTTTAATTTACAATGTGTTGCATGACAAGTGTTACAAAAAACACTTGTCATGCAACTCAAATGTGTTGAAAGAAGGTTTACTTCATCAGGTATACCTACATTATATAATCAGTTGCATTTCAATCATTTAAAATTCTTAATAGGGTTTATTGTAATGGTATGCTACCCACAATGTAGCCACAAATGTGCTAGATGCGAACTCAAAAAAAAAAATTTTTTTTTCCAGTTTTGATTGCTGGTCTGTGCCTGTCAGACCTTAAGGAGCAGATATATCAAAGGTCGAGGTAAATTTTCGAATTCCAAAAATTTGAATTTCAAGCTGTTTTTTTGTGTACTTAGACTAGGGAATAGTCCAAATTCGATTCAAATTTGAAAAAAAATGTGAAAATTCGCATATCAAAATTTATCATGTTCATGTAATTTATCTTTAAAAATTTGACTTTGACCATTCGCCATCTAAAACCTGCCCAATTGATGTTTTAGCCTATGGGGGACCTCCTAGAAACTATTTGAAGTCAATTGGTGGACTTTCAAAAGTTTTTTTGGGGAAGACATTGATTTGAATTCAATTGAATGCGCTATTACTTCGATTCGTAGGATTCAATTTATGCCAAATACAGACCTATTTGATCAAAAACTGACCTATTCGGCCAAAAAAACCTTTGACTTAATTTCAGTTGGTCTTTTTAAATTCGAATTTCAAAGTTTTTCAAATTTGAAATTCGACCCTTGGTAAATATGCCCCTAAGTGGGGCCCTTTATTATTAGAACACCATTGTCATAGTTATTGTATCATTATTTGGATAAAGAGTAAAGACTCTGGAATTGTATATGACAGGAATATCAAACATATATATTTTTGTTGTTTTTGAACTACTATTCAAAAAGCTCAGACAAATCTCAGTCTCACTGGGTCACTAAATATGCCAGAAAAAGATGACCAGCAAGGTTGATTTAAAGGGTTAAAGGACATAATGCCTTCTATTTTAAGTAATTGCTAGCATTTCAATATATATAAAAGTTATTTTTTCAAAATTGGTGTTTACCATAGTAAGCACCAAGTGCAAGGTAGGTATTTTACTTAATGGATACATTGGATACTTTAAAGCACAAGCGTTGGGGTCATGTGATGTTAAGAGTACTCCATCACTGCTTTATAATAAAGAATATATGAAAATAAATATATTTTCATTACAAAATAGCCTTCATTTATTTTGTTGTAGAAAACAGACACATTTGTAGTATTTTACATACATATGTTGTAACTATTTCATTCCTTCAGTTCTCAGACTTGCCAGATACAGTATGTACTGTAATAATTCTCTGCTACCATCTCTCTACCTGCTCTGTAACCCTCCTGCAGCCTCCCATCATTTTCACCATTATATTTATCTTCCTCATTTTCTGCTGAATTAATGCTTATGCTGTATGCAGCTTTTATGCTTTCAGATTCATGCTGTTTCATGTGCTTCTTTTTGACATCCATAGAGGAACATGCTTTCTGGGTAGTTATCATTATTCCAGAAAGAAAACTTATTAGGTCCACAGATTGCCAAGGTAACCAATATAGAGGGAGAGGTTGGGAAAGGGTTAATTAGCACACTGTGAGGGTAGTAGCAAAAGTATAGACATAGATAAGCAACAGAATACAAAGAAGGTTTAGAGGACAAATAGGGAAACAGAACATATAAGAAATGACGCTGAACATATCTGAGAGACTGAGAATTAATGAGGCAAAACATCACTGTCCATGTCTTAGATCACATACTAATAGTTCATAAATTGTTATTGTGTCCATCATAACCAAAGGAAAATCAGCACTCCCCTGAGCATTAGAGACACAGATTGAAAATTCAAAAAAGATCCAGTACATGCATGGAATATAAATAGTACACAAATGCCTTCATATAAGCCAGTACCCAATTCCGGTATATTTTGCATTTAAACAAATATTTAAACCTTCAGTTTCCATTTGCAGAAATATACAACATGAAGTCACAGATCAAAATCAAAAAATTGGTATTCTTTAACCCATGTTAATATGTTTAAAAATAGGTTTGATTATGCTCTCCAGCACGGTTGAGTAAAGTTTGCGTAGATTTAAAGTGTTTTTTAGATTTTTTTTTACTCTCGTTATAACCTGGGTAAAAAAAAAAATATATATAGCTATGTATCATACCCTTTTAAATATAGCAGAATGTATTTTAATGGATAACTAAACCCTAAAGATGAATATGGTTAAAAGTTTCATATTTAACATACTGAACTTGCATATTGTACTTGTACCAGCCTAAAGTTTTAGCAGCTCAATAGCAGCAATGATCCAGGAGTCAGACTTCAAACTTATTATAGGGGGTCATTGGGCTCTGAGAAGCCATTGAGAAGCTTAGCTCAGGGGTTGTCTCAAGTTTACAAACTGAAAATGAGGTTTGTCTGTAGTATAAGCTGATGCTATAGGGCTGATATTACATTCCAATGCTAACTGCACTGGTTTCTGGGCTGTCTTATTCCAATAACTATTTAGTAATTAGCCCCAGCCTTACATTTTCACATTTATATTCTATATATTCAGTACATTTTGCGTAGGTCAGTAAATAACAGCAGCACAGATAATGTGCAGTGAATCAGCATAAAAGAATATGGGGAGCTACAGAAGCACAGAGCTTTACTTCTAAAGGGCTGTGGTTGCCTTGGCCTGGTGCAGAAGCCCAAAACATAATGTACAACATTTATGTCCTACTTCTTTGGTTAGGCTTTAATTCTACTTTAAAACACAGCTACAAAACCAGTTAGGAACCAGTCAGCAGACACACCAGTCAACCAATCAACCAACCAACCAGGGCATGAATAGTGTCAGATTTATGGGAAGCTCCAATAAAGTAACTATTTCAAAGATAATGGTAAAAAAGATTTCTAACCTAGATTGAAAGCTGACACATATATTATTTGTTATTGTCTACAAGATTGGAGGGGTTTCACTTATGCAACATGTCTCCTTTAAGATTTATGCTGTGGGGAAAAAGAGGACTCCATAGAGAAATAAGTGGATTTCTAGTCTAGAGATAGCAGGGGGTACTAGGTTGATGTACTACCCTATGTTTATAACATCTTGGAAGCCACATTCTCTGTTCCCTCTGGAAGCAGTTATATGGGTTGCCATATGGCTAGGCTGGTCACATAACTGGCTAGATGGCAACACTAAGGGGCACATTTACTAAGGGTCGGATATAATTAACCCTCGATATTTGACCCTCAAAGTAAAATCCTTTGACTTTGAATATCGAATACTTCGATCGATCGATCAAAGGAAAAAATTTAGATCGAACGATGAAATGTTCGAAGGATTTTAATCCATCGATAGAAGGATTTTCCTTAGATCAAAAAAAGCTTAGAAAACTTATGAGGAAGGTCCCCATAGGCTAACATTGTAGCTTGGCAGGTTTAAAGTGGCGAAGTAGGTAGTCAACATTTTTTTTAAAGAGACAGTACTTCGACTATCGAATGGTCGAATAGTCGCACGATTTTTAGTTCGAACCGTTCGAATCGAAGTTGAAGTCGTAGTCGAAGGTCGAAGTAGCCTATTCGATGGTTGAAGTACCCAAAAAAAACCTTCGAAATTCAAAGGTTTTTTTACTTTGAATCCTTTACTCGAGCTTAGTAAATGTGCCCCTAACTGTGTATGTAAGAATCACTGGTACCAAATTTATTGAAGATCTGTAAAAGTCTGCATGTATTATGGTGTAAACCCTTTCTCCACTATTTCAGAAAGGTTACCCCCAGAGAGAGAGAGGGAGAGTTGTGTGTAAAATACAGAGTCTAAAAGGGTTTATTTTATTTTTGCAATACTTTCAATGCTACAATACTTAGATTTATTGGAAATACTAACTTAATATACATGAAATAAAATGAAGTTTGAATGTACCTTACTTTTAAAAGGTCCATTTCACTTTAAAGCAACTTGAAGCAAACTAAAGAAGTCATTAGAAACTCACTGTCATTCAAGAGCTGCACTAACATTAACGGTAACGATCCTGTCATTCAAATTTTGTTTTATGTGACTGAAGAGCAAATGTTAATGTCTAAGGTGCTATGTCTCAGATAATTTAAATCATATTTGATTGGTACTTGTAATTATCATATGTCAATCTGCAAAGTTGGTTAAAAAATTTGACCTTGCGCCTTATTCACATTGTATAAACTGAAGGCTGACTGGATACGTGCACATGATCTTTAATAATCAAGAAGCAAAGCTCTTGGAGCATTGACTTGGATGAAGAGTAAGATTAAAAATGGTTAGAGTTCCGCCTGAGTTATTAGCTGTCAGTACGCTGTAAACATGACTAACGGATAATGGAATTAGGTTAGCTGAGCAGAAATCATTTAGATGAGCCAAACATTTCTCCCCCTTCATTAAATGAATCCTTAGAGAGAATAACATCTCTGTATATAACAGTGGAAGATAGAGTGGGTTGTATCAGTGTTACAAATAACATTTTCTGCAGGCAACAAGAGTTATGAAAGTCAGACAGGAGGGAGGAGTAGAAAACATTTCTTCATACAGCAGATGCTTTATATGGCTATAGATGACCAGTACTTACAGGTCTAGATGATATTAAAGGTGCATTATTTACACTATTTGCACACGACTATAGCAGATGGCACTATTAGGAGGGCATTTAACCCAATTTGGGCGAAAGTATTAATAGTCATTAACCTAAAAAACATTCACAGTGCAAATAAACTTTTCTTTCGTCTAAAAGTTTCTTTGCACAGATATAATATAATATATCTATATAATACACAAAAGCCATGAATATCTAGTAAATTATTTCCTTATAAACTGTGAGTTCTGATGTCATCAGTTATAAACGGTGAGTTCTGATGTCATTTCTGTATCATGACTCACTGAAACGTGTGTATTATAATAAATAAATTACCCCCAGTTGCAAAATATGAGGATAATAGTAGTTACATTGGAGTTCCATGACTAGAGATGTCGCGAACTGTTCGCCGGCGAACTTGTTCGCGCGAACATCGGGTGTTCGCGCTCGCCGGAAGTTCGCGAACGTCGCGCGACGTTCGCCATTTTGGGTTCGCCATTGTTGGCGCTTTTTTTTGCCCTCTCACCCCAGACCAGCAGGTACATGGCAGCCAATCAGGAAGCTCTCCCCTGGACCACTCCCCTTCCCTATAAAAACCGAAGCCCTGCAGCGTTTTTTCACTCTGCCTGTGTGTGCTGAAGAGATAGTGTAGGGAGAGAGCTGCTGCCTGTTAGTGATTTCAGGGACAGTTGAAAGTTTGCTGGCTAGTAATCGTTTTGATACTGCTCTGTTATTGGAGGGACAGAAGTCTGCAGGGGTTTGAGGGACATTTAAGCTTAGGTAGCTTTGCTGGCTAGTAATCTACCTTCTACTGCAGTGCTCTGTATGTAGCTGCAGTGGGCAGCTGTCCTGCTTCTGATCTCATCTGCTGACTGCTGCAATAACAGTAGTCCTTGTAAGGACTGCTTTTATTTATTTTTTTGTTGTTTTACTACTACTACTACTACTACTATAAGAGCCCAGTGCTATTAGTCTAGCAGTGTTGGGGAGTGGGACTGGTGTGCTAATCTGCTGCTCCTAGTAGTTCAGCAGCACCAACTTTAATTTTTTTTTTTAATATTCATTTTTTTTTTATTTTACTTTTTTTTATTTACTACCGCTGTAGTAGTGTATAAGTTGACCTTTTAGGCATTATTTGCCCTGTAGGCATTATTTGCACACTGTTTTCTTCAACCCGCCATCTAGCTGTGTGACCTTGTTCACATTCTGTCTAAATATCCATAATATTACCGTCTCCAGAAAAAACACCGGAGTGACTTTTTTCAAGCAGCATTCATATATTTTACGTAATCCGTATCCACCGCTGTAGTAGTGTATACGTTGACCTTGTAGGCATTATTTGCACAGTGTTTTCTTCAACCCGCCATCTAGCTGTGTGAGCTTGTTCACATTTTGTCTAAATATTGATAATATTATCGTCTCTAGAAAAACCACTTGAGTTACTTTTTTTCAAGCAGCATTCATATATTTTACGTAATCCGTATCCACCGCTGTAGTAGTGTATACGTTGACCTTGTAGGCATTATTTGCCCAGTTTTTTTGGCCGCAGCCACTGAAGCACAGAGGCCAGAAAAAATATGCCATATAAATGCTGAAAATAGTCATTTTTTGCCATACGTTGACTCAACGTATATGGCAAAAAATGACTATTTTCAGCATTTATATGGCATATTTTTTCTGGCAACTGTGCTTCAGTGGTTGCGACCAAAAAAACTGGGCAAACAATGCCTACAAGGTCAACGTATGGCAAAAAATGACTATTTTCAGCATTTATATGGCATATTTTTTCTGGCAACTGTGCTTCAGTGGCTGCAACCAAAAAAACTGGGCAAACAATGTCTACAAGGTCAACGTATGGCGAAAAATGACTATTTTCAGCATTTATATGGCATATTTTTTATGGCAACTGTGCTTCAGTGGCTGCGTCCAAAAAAACTGGGCAAACAATGCCTACAAGGTCAACGTATGGCAGTTGTTTAAAGAGAACAGTAGATTACTAGCCAGCAAAGCTACCTAAGCTAAAATGTCCCTCAAATCCCTGCAGACTTCTGTCCCTCCAATACAGAGCAGTATCAAGCAGATTACTAGCCAGCAAACTTACTATCATCTGTCCCTGAAATCACTAACAGCTCTCCCCCTACACTATCTCTTCCAAGCACACACAGGCAGATTTTTCAGATACATTTTTGCCCTTGATCCCCCTCTGGCATGCCACTGTCCAGGTCGTTGCACCCTTTAAACAACTTTAAAATCATTTTTCTGGCCAGAAATGTCTTTTCTAGATGTTAAAGTTCGCCTTCCCATTGAAGTCTATGGGGTTCGCGAACCGTTCGCGAACCGCTCGCGTTTTTGCGCAAGTTCGCGAATATGTTCGCGAACTTTTTTTCCGACGTTCGCTACATCCCTATCCATGACCTGTATAAAAACATATGGTCATGAAACTCCTCAGTAACTTATAATATACTTATATTTTACAAGAGGGGGTACTTTATTCACTATATATTGAAGCTACCCGTTTACAGGTAATAAAAAGATTGCTAATGTTCTAGTTTGCACAGTGTACATGTATTTCCCCCAAAGTATTCTAAACAAACATTTGTGTTTGTGAGTTTGTATGTAAGGTTACCACCTGTCCTGTTTTTATTTCTGTTTCAAAACCTTCTGCCCATTTTTTTAAATGTCTGAAAACCGGGCAGTTCAGTCCCCTGATTGATGCATAATTTGGCCAGTCACAGTATGCAGTGGCATATATCTACCTATAAACAATATTTGTCTGCTTTACATGTCGTTGGCAATTTCTGACATAGCCAGTACTGCCCTTGCCTGGATTGCAAATGAAGAAAGCTTGCAACCTTATAGGTGTGTAAATATATACTTTGGGGGTTATTAATAAAGTCAGATTTTTTTTTTCTGATCAGAGTTTTAAAGTGGACAAACACCATTTTTTGTGGGGAAAAACTCAAATTTTTCAAGATTCATTAAACCCAGAGGCTGCTAAAAGTCCAAATAAAAGAAAATTATTTTTCCCCTTTAAAACTCCGACCAGAAAAAAAGCAGACTTTAGTAAATAAACCCACAAATTTCTCTGATAAATGATTAAATAAGTATTCAATACGGTCTATTATAAGTATGCAACATGCATGATTAAAGGGGTGGTTAACCTTTAAGCTAACTTTTAATATGTTAAAGCAACTTTTCAGTTGGTCTTTATTTTTAATAGCAAAGATACGAAGAAGCAGACGGCAGACGGCACTTCTGAAATGGGGTTTATTGGAGTAACTGCTGATGACACCTTACGCGTTTCGGGAGTTATCCCTTAATCATAGGTGTTTTTAATAGTTTTTTTCATTATTTGCCTTATTCTTCTGACTCTTTTCAGCTTTCAGATGGGGGTCACTGATCCCATCTAAAAAGCAAATGCTCTGTAAGTTACAAATGTATTATTGACACTTTTTATTACTCGTCTAGTCTTTTTATTTAAAAAGATTAGTATCTTTATATTACGAGTCGTCTTTCTTTTTAGGCCTCTCATCATTCATTTTACAGTCACTTATTCAATGAATTGTATGGTACCATAGTAACGTGTGCCCTAGCAACCAGATTGCTGAAATTGCAAATTGGAGAGCTGCTAAATAATTAAAAAAACACAAATAATAATAAAAAACAATTGCAAATTGTTTCAAAATATTCCTCTCTACATCATATTAAAACTTAATTCAAAGGTGAACAACCCCTTTAAGAACTGACAATAATACTTACTATTCATGCCACAGGTTATCTTCACGTCATAGTTTATCTCATAATAAAATAATTGAAGACTATGGGAAAACTAGAGCTACATTATATATATACAGTATATATATATATATATATATATATATATATATATATGTATATATATATATATATTTATATATATATATATATATATATATATATATATATATATATATATATATATATATATATATATATATAATTTTTTTAACTGAATTAGATCTAGTCCTATATACATTATAATAGATTTAATAGATAATTTGTTTTTAACCTTAAATCTATAACAAATGGTAATAGACCTTTGTGAGGCATTTGTCAAGATCATCTTCAGTTACATTTTTGGAGGTCACTAAAGAATCCCTGATTTCTAATTTCAAAATGTTTATCAGAGATCTCAGTCTTTGCTTTATCTATGAGACAATACAAGACATTTATCCAGCTCCATACTGTACCTTCCCATTAGTCACGCACAGAGCATTAGTTAGGTGGGGTACAGGTCTGGAAAGGGTGGGTTACAATCGGGTGCTTTATGCCAACCAGCACATCATTGCTCCCCATATTTCCTGCTTCTATCATGTCATTTCTGTGGTGTCCAAAAATGGGCAACCATTTGAGGTTTTAATATTAATTGTGGGTAAGGCATGTGTTCATAGTACAGAAGTCCATGTACCCATGTTGCTACCTTTATTGCATTGTACATTTTAGTGCAGTATGATTTCTCATGTAGTTTCAAAGCTTTTCCAAGAAACTTCAGTAATGAATGGATATAATGGAAAGTCCATGTGTTTCAAGAAAGCCACCTTTTATCCATTTGAATGATTAAAAAAGTGGTTATAATTCTCAGCAAGTTAATGGTGAAAATTTAATAAGGTACAATAATGAATGGAAAAATACCCTTTCACATTTACAAGGCTAATTGAAAGGACCCTTTTTATTCCTTGTAAAATTTATGGGCATATGGTGAGCTGTTTTCATCTTTAGATTATTGAAAATGTAATGCATTGTAGCAAAGCAGCATATTCCCAAACAATTGGCCCTCTTTTAAGACGCTTTATTCATGTTTTTTTAAAAGCATTCTGAAAATAAAATATATGTGAGATGGAAGTAATCTTGAAAAAGCATTGCGATTTTCAACTTTGCATGGTACTATTACTTCTGAATGTCTACATTTTAACAGCTTAGATTGTGCTTTTTATGTAACTTTCAGAGATCTAACTTTTATACTTAAACACCGAAAAGACAGTGGTTTTAAGAGCATTAGGAAACTGTTTGGATTTCTTTGGGAGAATAAGTGAAATATACTGATATGGTGTTTGGTTACAATAATATAGAGAAAAAAGCAGAATAGGAACTTTAAAAAACCATGGTCAGCAAGTGAATACAAATAAAACCTTTATAAATTCTGAGCAACTATTGCTGGATCCTTGTTATTTACAGTATTTTGCATGGGTTTTAAAATGTTTCACTGTTTTGCAAATTTCTGGCGAAGAAAAATGGGTCATATTCGCCCATAACTATTGGTTAGGCTAAATGAGTGACTGGATGTCTAAAATAATAGCCAGAACACTACGTCATGCTTTGCAGCTCTTTTGTTTTCCACTGATTGGCTACCGGGCAGCAACCAATGAGTGAATTGAGGGAGGGGCACATGGGTCACTGTTTACTTTTGAATCTGCTACATGCTAAGGATCAATTGCAAACTCACTGAACAGTTATGTCCCATCTGACTCCCCTTAAAGGGATACTGTCATGGGAAAACACATTTTTTTCAAAATGAATCAGTTAATAGCGCTGCTCCAGCAGAATTCTGCACTGAAATCCATTTCTCAAAAAAGCAAACAGATTTTTTTATATTCAATTTTGAAATCTGACATGGGGCTAGACATTTTGTCAATTTCCCAGCTGCCCCTGGTCATGCAAAGAAGGATGCTGTGTTCTGGTCGACATCAGTTCCCTCCAGCCTTTATAGATTACATTTTTGGCTGACTGTATAAGAAACATTTTATATTTTGCACAGCCTATTTACCCATAACTGTTTGCTTTTGAATCTGACCTACATGCTAAGGATCAATTTCAAACTCACTGAACAGTTATGTCCCATCTGGCCCTCCTTAAAGTTGCTGACTAACTAAGTTAAAGAGATGCAAAGCAGGAAGTTGTGTTCTGTTTAACACCTCTTCCCTCCAGCCTTTATAGATTACATTTTTGGCTAACTAACTATGTTTTATACAGCCTATCTATTTACCCAGTTTTTATTTTTACACTAAACTGTTCCTTTAAGATATCTTATTTTCCTCCATCATGAGTTACCATTGTCTATCACCTTTTCTGAAATCAGCAGGCAGAATCCATTACTAGTTAAAAGTGGTGATATTAATTTAAGTTTGGGTATCTAATTTTTACACCGGTTTTATTCCAGAATTTTACTTTCAACTTCATATTCAATACACAGCTTAATAAATACACAGGATTTTACACAGTGTAGCAAAAGTTGTGATGTGTGGTGCATTCTTACTCCATTGTTTAACTTGGCTTGATCAATATGACCATAAATTCATACCTCATAATTTCCTTTAAATTACATAGTACTGGATGGATGCCATCATGAAATCTGATCTTCAACAATAGTATGCTTTAGTTGTTCCCTGAACTTTTAAATTGAGTTCTTTTGAGCAGGCTTTGATGCTGTATTTTCCCTTTGCAGCTCTGCTTTAATGCTATTTGATACCCATCTTGTGTATATGTATGTATGTGTATATATATATATATATATATATATATATTATAATATATATATATATATATATATATATATATATATATATATATATATATATATATATATATATATATATATAAAATGCTATTTTAGACTTTTGCTTATGTAATAAAATGTTGATGCTCAGAGTAGCATAATAGCTCTGAACAATAAAAATTCAGATTTACAGGTCAAACGTAATAATAATAATTAGGCTTGGGCAAATTTGACCCGTTTCGTCTCGCCAAAACTTTGCCGCCAGCGAAATGTCCCGGATGCCCATTAAAGTATATGGACCTACATGTATGTAGGGACCTACATGTATGTAGGGACCTATAGGATTAGCTATGCTCCTATAGCTTTCACTCCCTACCCTTCCTTTTCTTATTTGTTATTGGGCATAAGCCCTGTAGCATTTTATTTATTACACCAACAGCTATTGGCCAAGAGTGTAATGACCCCTCCCTGTCACACTTCCATATAGTGTGTTTAAGGGGGGAGGGACTTCCTCTTTGGCTCCTGGTGTCCTTGCAGTTAGGTGTTTCCATTTAGCCTGGGATCACCAAGGCCCAGTAAAGCTTCTTTTGCCCCAAGTATAAGATCTCTTATCCGGAAACCCAGTATCCAGAAAGCTTCAAATCACAGAAGGTCCGTCTCCCATAGACTCCATTATAATCAAATAATTCAGATTTTTAAAAATGATTTCCTTTTTCCTTGTAGTAATGAAACAATACTTATACTTGAACCCAACTAAGGGCTCTTAAATCCATACTGGAGGCAAAACAATCATATTGGGTTTAATTAATGTCTAATTGATATTTTATTAGATCCAAATTACGGAAAGATCCCTTATCCGGAAAACCCCAGGTCCAGAGCATTCTGGATAACAGGTCCCATACCTGTATACATATATATATATATATATATATATATATATATATATATATATATATATATATATATATATATAGTTATATATATATATATATATATATAATATACACACACACAAAATACAAGATGGGTGCCCCATCACTCTTAGAAGTATACTTGCTGTGCTTTTTGGTGCTCGCTCCAATCAGAGACGTCGTTACACCCCCATACAATATAGAAATATGAAAAGAAGAAGCAGTCCTCACTGGATGAAGAGGTGGACACTAGTTTAAAGAATGGAACTTTCATTTACATAGAGGGAGTTATAACCACTTACATGGTGTTGCATAATCTTATATACTTTAAGGGGCCGATTCATCAAGCTCGAGTGAAGGATTCGAAGTAAAAAAACTTCGAATTTCGAAGTGTTTTTTGGGCTACTTCGACCATCGAATGGGCTACATCGACCTTTGACTACGACTACGAATCGAAGGATTCGAACTAAAAAATCGTTCAACTATTCGACCATTCGATATTTGAAGTACTGCCTCTTTAAAAAAAACTTCGACCCCCTACTTCGGCAGCTAAAAGCTACCGAAGTCAATGTTAGCCTATGGGGAAGGTCCCCATAGGCTTGCCTAAGTTTTTTTGATCGAAGGATATTCCTTCGATCGTTGGATTAAAATCCTTCGAATCGTTCGATCGAAGGAATAATCCTTCGATCGTTCGATCGCAGCATTTGCGCTAAATCCTTCGACTTCGATATTCGAAGTCGAAGGATTTTAGTTCCTAGTCGAATATCGAGGGTTAATTAACCCTCGATATTCGACTCTTGATGAATCGGCCCCTAAGTATTTTTTTATTTTTATTTTTTATCCTTAGATTTTTTGGCAAAAATTGTCTTCACTTATTTAAAGTCCAATTTTTTACCCTGAGGTATGGTTTGGGGAGTAAGTAATTATGGTACAGGTTTGATATATTGGCACACATTTTCCTTTTATTAATATTGACACGGGTTATTCTAACTTACACATGGGGCTATTGCACATATTTTCATATAAGTGGGGGGATATCTATATCATTGAAGTGCAACTTGCATAGGCATTGTTGCATATTTTGCAATAGATTAATATTACAGGTAAGGAGCGACTAGAGAGAAAGGTTTAAGGTGGGAAATGGCAGTGGATGGAGGGGTTAATACTGTAGGTTATGGATATCGAAGAAACTGAGAGAGTTTATAGGAATATGGAATTTATGGAAAAATGTTGTGAGGTGCAGAGGAGTGAAGGATTTTGAGTGTAAAGAGGTTATGCTTTTCTTAAAGGAGTCATTCAAATTGAAATCAACTTTTAATCAAATATAGATAGTGATATTAAACTATTAATATGATACAAAAACTATCTCATCCTATCTGAATCAACACTATCTTTATTAAACTTGACAAAAGTGCACTGATTGTGTATTGGCACTACTCCCTATTTTAGTAATGCTTTTGATTGCATGCTCATTAAACTTGTAATTCAGCATGGTCCAAAGGCATTATCCTGAAGCAAAGGTTTAATGAGCATACCATCAGTAGAGAGAGTCTATTGGGAGAACAGATATGCAGAGGTTGTTAGAAAGGGAGGTCAAGTGTGGCATTTTTAGGTCAGGTTTGACACAGTCCAGATTGATTGAAGAAGGAAGAATAATATAAGCTATGCAGTAATTTAATATTTGTATAAGAGCTCATGTAAAGGCAGCAGCACAGTGTTTAAGTAAAAAAAGAAAACACAAGATCAAAATATCAGGTTGATATTCCTGAGCAAATTAGATTGTAGGCAAGTGATCAAACAAAATTAAAAAAGAGAAAAGTGGTTTGGAGGAGGAGTTAGGGGAATGGTTATTTCTTTATGTTGGAATTACTTTAAAACTTTGGTTTTAAATTAGTCAGCAAAATTTTAGACTAGAGTGTGAGAGAAAGCAAGTGAAGTATGCTGAACTGATTTTATATGCAGAACAATCATTTTGGATTGGAATTGCTGTTGTTTATGAATGTAATAAACTTGGTTGACCTGGGGTAAAGGTATGACAGACGATATAGTGGAGCAACTAAACTTGCATGGATTACTCCCTATGCCCTCTGCAAATTATATGTTGTATTGAATCATATTTGGAGTTTAGCCAGACTGCACTAAAGCATACACTTTTGAACAATCCGAGAGTCTGCATGACCTAATTTCCCTAATAAATTGTGCTTAACACTAGTAAATACCTACAGTATTCTTTCACAGTTTCTACAGGCTTAAATAAAGTTTAATAAAGTTAAGGTAAATTTAAAAACTACATTTTCTGACAAAGGAATTTGATTACTTATTGCATCCCTTTCACCCAATTTTTTTTTTTTTTTTCATTCTAAGACTCTAAAATAGTTTCTGAAAATGAGTATACAGTCCCTGTAAGAAAACTTGGCAGATGGAAATCAATCTGATCTTTCTAAAAAGATAATATCCCTTTGCAACACAATATATTTTAATGGGTTAAATTGCTATTTCAGGCAAAATTATTTAAAAAATGGTTATATAAAGGATTTAATTTCCTAATGAGAAAATGATGGGTAACACACACACACACACACACACACACACACACACACACACATATATATATATATATATATATATATATATATATATATATATATTATATATATATATATATATATATATATATAGTATATATATATATATATATATATATATACTTTGTACACAGTACATAGAGGATAAAGTTTTTTTCACCCTGCACTTCTGGCTATTGATATATTTTATCATTATTAATTATGAGCGTTCATTTAAAATTGTTTTCTTATAGTCATTTGGAAATATTTTTTCACTCAGCATATATAGAAAAATGCACTGTACTATGTGTGCTATATTGTAGTTACTGTATGTAGTAAGAAAATTGCCTGACTAAATGTATTTTTATGCTACCAAAGAAATCTCTAATATTTACAGAAAATTATCATTTTCTGTGTGCAGTTCTTACTAACCAGATATAAACTCTTGCCACACATTAGCCCTGCACTTTGCTTGCCTGTGCCAGACCCAGGCAGACTTAAATACCAATGAAAAAATCTCATGTCTCCATATTACACTGGGGGTCATTTATAAACACTGGGAAAATTTGCACCTGTGCAGTAACCCATGGCAATCAACCAGATGATTGCTTATACTGGTTAATCTGCAGCTGTCTGAAAAAAAGCTAATCTCTGATTGGTCACTATGGGTTACTGCCTAGGTGCAAATTTGCCCAGTGTTTATAAATGAGCCCCACTGAGTCAAGTGTCATACCTTTAGTTCAGTGCAACAGTAAAGGGGGAATAGCTGCCAGTGTCCAGCACAGGCAAGTAATATGATCCCATGGAAGGCTTGTAGCTACTTACCTTCCATATAATCATAAAATCTATACTGCTGATATTCAAATAAATACAGTAACTGCCATGCTTTGTAGTTTCTACTGGTGATTGGAATAAAAGACATAAAAGGGAATAAAAACTTACATAAATGAAAAGAAAAAATGTTCATTTTGCAAAGTAATTTTGTTCCTTTGACAATTTATTGCATACTGATTTTTTTACATAGGAAACAAGAACAAATCTGTATTTTTGTATGCATGAGTACTTATCATCTGCATTTGTTTAGGCATTTATTTCTTCCTCCTGCTTTTGTGATCTGTCTAATATGCATATTTTCTAGGTACTCTGCAACAGTTCAGGCTTATTAAGTTGTAAACGTTGTTAAATATCCATCTTAGAGAATTCTATGAATACATGCTCTGTGAAGATCAAAGGTTATTGGAAAATCACAATGCTTTATAAAAACATACATTAGTAAGTTTACTGTTTATATTTCAAGTGGTTATTTTCACCAATTCTTCCTGTGTTTGCATTATGCAGTACTAAGTGGGAAGAGCAAAAGGCAAACCCCTTTAAAAAAAATCAACAGATTTTAATCTAAAATAAATTTTCTTTGAAAAACAATAATCAGTCAGAATTTACATCTTATTGGTCTTTGATGGTTTCAGTCATAATCAGCACAGCAAACTTGTAAAAGGAAATTAAGGACTAGACTTTTAATTTACATCCAGATGCTGAATTAACAAACAAATCAATCTAACTACCGTATCTGTAGTGTTACAGCTAATACATTGCACTAATTGGGAACAACATATCAAAGCAAAGAGAATTTGGCTTAAAAAATGCATTTTTAATAAAAGGGGGGAAAATAAATTGACAGAAGTGAGAAAAGAAACTTGAAAGTTTACGAATTTTAGCTGCCAAGAAAATGAAAATTTAACTTCCAGTGTATTGGCAAGATGTTAAAAACGCTGTTCCACCTTCTGTTAGATACAGAATATGAAAGTTAAATGACAATACATATAAGAATAATATGTAAATTATTCTCTGGCAAAAAATCTTGTGGTTGTTAGAATCTCTATGAAAAAAATTAAATACTTCACCCAGACAATATTTGGGCATTAAAGGAGGAGAAACAGTAAACTCACTGTGGGTGGTATAGTATTAGGTACCCCCAATGACTTTATTGTTAACCGCGTACCCTAGGCCAGCACTCCTCTGTTTTAAGTGCCTGCCTCCATCATTGGTTTCAGAGTTCCTCTATCCTGTTCTTTATATACTAAAGAAAGGAAGCCCACAAATGTTGTATAGTGAATCACTCACCAGTAGAAATATTGTGTTTGAGAGCCAAGCCCCAAACCAACAGCCATTACCAAGCCAAGATGTAGACTGGCACACATAAAGATCCAATATGGAGGTCATCAATATAAAAACAAAGTATATTTATTTACATGTCAATAATCAACTTATACCTGGGACCACTGAAAAAGAGTGTTAATAAAAAGAGTGTTAATAAAACTACCAATTTACATTCCCTGCTCCTTCACCAAGTTCTTGTTAAATTTCTTGTCAGCAAGACAAACAGACAGAGTTATCAGCAGAGTTATTTATTTTGCATATGTGTGGGTTTATAATAATATAGTTATGCACACTCAAAAAAATTAAACAAAATTAAATAAAAATGTGGTTGTTAAAGGAACAGTAACACCAAAAAATTAGAGTGTTTTAAAGTAATGAAAATATCATGTAGTGTTGCCCTGCACTGGTAAAACGGATGTGTTTGCTTTAGAAACACTACAATAGTTCATATAAACAAGCTTCTGTGTAGCAATGGTGGAAATTGAAAAAAAGCTATATGGCACAGGTTAAATAGTGGATAACAGATACCTTTATGTTCTACAGAGCCTATCTGCTATCTGCTGTGTAATCTGAGCCTTTTCTCCTTTGAATGATTGCCCCTATTGATACAAAGAAACTTATTTATACAAACAGTAGAATTTCTAAAGCAAACACAGCAGTTTTACCAGTATAGGGCAACAGTACATTATATTTTTATTACTTTAAAACACTTTAATTTTTTGGTGTTACTGTTCCTTTAAGGGATACGTTTTTCTAAAGAGGCATAGTAGAAACCCAGTGGGCCAAAAGTGGTAAATTGGTAGAACTCAGAGTCAGCATAGAGAAAACTGTTAATCTGCTAGAAATATATATATATATATATATATATATATATATATATATATATATATATATATATATATATATATATATATATATATATATATATATATATATATATATATATATACAGTGAATAAAGTACCCCCTCTTGTAAAATAAAAGGATATTATAAGTTACCAAGGAGTTTCATGACCATATCTGTTTTTATACAGGTCATGGAACTCTGAGGTAACTTCTAATATCCTCATATTTTGCAACTGGGGGTACTTTATTTATTATAATACATAAGTTTCAGTGAGTCATGTGACAGAAATGACATCAGAACTCACCGTTTATAACTGATGACATCAGAACTCACCGTTTATAAGCATATAATTTACAAGATATTCATGGCTTTTGTGTATTATATATATATATATATATATATATATATATATATATATATATATATATATATATATATAGTAACTAACAAAAGGATCTGCACTCTCAGGTCTTAAATATAGTATAAAAAATGTTTTATTGTTCAATGCGAGACTGACGTTTCGGCCTCCTCTGAAGCCTTTCTCAAAGTGTCTAATGGTTCGTAAAGCTGCCATAAATACAAAATTTTGGCGGGAAGCTAGACAAATTAGAGCTAACGTGGTGACCTCATCTCTCAAAATGTAACTGCCATTTAAATATCTCACTCATTACTTATAAGTCCAACTGAACATATACAGCACATATATAAATAGCATATATCTAGATAACATCTTATAAATAATCTCAACATTAAAATAATACAAACATTCACTGATAAAAACATTCACTGATTTAAAACATGGTGTTGTGCAACTGTATCTCTCTACATATGTTACTATAGCATCTTTTTTCTCAGCATAGCATTAAGTTATGTTACAAAAAATGTTGTGAAATGTTGCAAACAACAACCTTAAGTTGAGTAAAGTTGTCAGGTCTGTTCAGAGACTACTTTCATCGTTCGTATTGTTAACTTAATCAAGTATCAAAACTTCAACTCAGTTAGCTGTTTAGTGAATCTGCGGTAATTGACTTCATTGAATTCACGGCTGTGAGCCCAACCTCTGCAGGGAAAGAAACTTTTACCAGTAGTGTAACAGTATATCATGTGATATCAATATCACACTTTGTATATGGCCCTTTAATTTTAGTTTAGATGACATTCTCGCTATAGGGACATGTAAGCTAAGTCAATCACAAATATATACACATAGGAACCTTAAACCTTAAATGTATGTGTATCACGTGTTTTGTGTAATAAACTAAAGAAACACCCTACTAAAAATACTCATGCTCTGATATGCTCATACTGTATGTGTCCCATATAAAACTAATAGAATATATCGACAAATGTGCCTATTAAAATACTTAAGTGAAACATGCCATATTGGTAATTAAAGGCACCTTTGTGAGTGAAAGTGTTAACCCAGTACGTATAAACAAGGTGTTCGATGCATAAAAATGACACAAAACCTCCAAAAATGTCTAAAATATCACAAGTGGGGAATATACAAAGTAAAAAAATATAAAAAATATAAAAAATAAAAATAAAAAAGTAAAAAATAAAAAAGTTTTTTGCAAAGAAGTTCCCACTGTCCAACTCCATTTGGAGTCATGGTGTATAGTCCTGATCCAATCGTCCCACAGTCTATGGTGGCTCAGGCTCCCCTGAATGTCACACATGCCCACGTATCCATATTAGCAAGAGTCATAGATCATGTACATCGCTCCATGGATAATGAATATTATTGGCACTTGCCAGACGGTTATAAACTTCCTCATGTTTATCATATACAGTCAGAGGTTCAATGCAGGGCATGAACAGACAAATAGTGTGCTGTTGGAATAAGCTACGCATCAGGTTTTCAACACCAACGGTTAGATGGTTCTCACCTCTGCCTGATGTCAGGATTAATCGCAGGTGCATCCACCCTTCATCGACTTGCTCCGCAGACTCCAGGCTATGAGTAAAGGTGCAACAAATACACAACCAGCCGGCTATCACCGGACACACGCCGGTCCCAAGTATCAAACCCACACGGACTGAATCTCTACCTCTGGGTCGCCAGGTAGCTGGCCACGTTCAATGTAAGGTACTTCTCTGGCCCCCATCCTGGGCCACTCCATCCATCTCAACAGCGCACCGGGGATCACACGTGAATGGAATCCCATTCAGTCATCAGAACCGCAGGCCTCACGATTAGTCGCTAACTGGCGGTCGGTCTCCACTCCAGACCATTATAGGCCTCTGGGGGGTAAATCTTCCATCGCCAGTTTTGTTGTAGGCAAATGTAAAAGTTGTATTTTAGTCAAAAAGGCACGGGTGCACGCAGGGCCGCCATCAGGGGGGCACAGCGGGTACAGCTGTACCGGGCCCGGCAGTCTTGAAAGTGTGAAGGGGGGCCCGGCCGCTCTACACTACCTGGATTGCAGGGCCCTTCAAAAGAAGCAGCCGGAAAAGAGTTAACAGGCACGACTCCGCTGCCATCTCTGCAGCACAGGTCTCACAGCATTTCTGCCTGCCTGTGTGAGACGGCACACTGACCAATAGCAGCGGAGGTGTGTCACAAACCTGCCTCTTCCCACTTGCTTACTCAACCAGGCGCTTATTGGATAGTTTCTCAGTTTGATCCCGTGCCTCCTCGTCAATGACAGGTCGAATGCTAGTGAGGGAACGTTACTGCTAGCAGTCATCTTAAAGCAGGTCTTTTTTTTTTTTTAACCCCTAACCACCAATGTTTTTTGTGTTACTTTTATGAGGCACCATGGACACCAATGTTTTTTTTTAAACTTAAGGGGGGCCCTGGCCAGCAATGTTTTTTTTTTAACTTATAGGGGGCACTGGCCACTTTTTCTCTTTACTTGTGGAAGGTGGGCTAGCCACCAATTTTTTTTTTAACTTGTAGGGACATGCTAACCACAAATGGCTTTTTATAACTTGTTTTTTATAACTTGTTTAGGGGGGGTATTTTAGCTATGATGAATGTGTGGCTTTTTTTAATGTGATGTGGGTGGGATCTGGGGTGGGGCTTTGGGTCATGCTGGGGCGGGGACAAGGGGGCCCAGAATATTTTGTTGTACGGGGCCCCGTGTTTTCTGATGGCAGCCCTGGGTGCACGGCTAGGAATACTAGTAGACAGTCCATAGAATAGCCAGCACTCACGAAAAATGGTTTAAATTGCCTGGGTGCAGTCTCAAAATTCAAATAGTAACCAACAAAAGGATCCGCACTCTCAGGTCTTAAATATAGTATAAAAAATGTTTTATTGTTCAATGCGAGACTGAGGAGGCCGAAACGTCAGTCTCGCATTGAACAATAAAACATTTTTTATACTATATTTAAGACCTGAGAGTGCGGATCCTTTTGTTGGTTACTATTTGAATTTTGAGACTGCACCCAGGCAATTTAAACCATTTTTCGTGAGTGATGGCTATTCTATGGACTGTCTACTAGTATTCCTAGCCGTGCACCCGTGCCTTTTTGACTAAAATACAACTTTTACATTTGCCTACAACAAAACTGGCGATGGAAGATTTACCCCCCAGAGGCCTATAATGGTCTGGAGTGGAGACCGACCGCCAGTTAGCGACTAATGGTGAGGCACATTTGTCGATATACACTATTAGTTTTATATGGGACACATACAGTATGAGCATATCAGAGCATGAGTATTTTTATTAGGGTGTTTCTTTAGTTTATTACACAAAACACGTGATACACATACATTTAAGGTTTAAGGTTCCTATGTGTATATATTTGTGATTGACTTAGCTTACATGTCCCTATAGCGAGAATGTCATCTAAACTAAAATTAAAGGGCCATATACAAAGTGGGATATTGATATCACATGATATACTGTTACACTACTGGTAAAAGTTTCTTTCCCTGCAGAGGTTGGACTCACAGCCGTGAATTCAATGAAGTCAATTACCGCAGATTCACTAAACAGCTAACTGAGTTGAAGTTTTGATACTTGATTAAGTTAACAATACGAACGATGAAAGTAGTCTCTGAACAGACCTGACAACTTTACTCAACTTAAGGTTGTTGTTTGCAACATTTCACAACATTTTTTGTAACATAACTTAATGCTATGCTGAGAAAAAAGATGCTATAGTAACATATGTAGAGAGATACAGTTGCACAACACCATGTTTTAAATCAGTGAATGTTTTTATCAGTGAATGTTTGTATTATTTTAATGTTGAGATTATTTATAAGATGTTATCTAGATATATGCTATTTATATATGTGCTGTATATGTTCAGTTGGACTTATAAGTAATGAGTGAGATATTTAAATGGCAGTTACGTTTTGAGAGATGAGGTCACCACGTTAGCTCTAATTTGTCTAGCTTCCCGCCAAAATTTTGTATTTATGGCAGCTTTACGAACCATTAGACACTTTGAGAAAGGCTTCAGAGGAGGCCGAAACGTCAGTCTCGCATTGAACAATAAAACATTTTTTATACTATATTTAAGACCTGAGAGTGCGGATCCTTTTGTTGGTTACTATTTGAATTTTGAGACTGCACCCAGGCAATTTAAACCATTTTTCGTGAGTGCTGGCTATTCTATGGACTATATATATATATATATATATATATATATATATATATATATATATATATATATATATATATATATATATATATATATATATATACATATATATATATATATATATATATATATATATATATATATATATACCATTGAAAGTGAAGTTACATTGTTTGTAATAGATAAACAAATACAATTTTTTTTAAAAAAATTTTTTTTGCATTTATTGTTTCTAAACTCTAAACTCATGGCATAAATTACCTTTACAATATGATAGTAATTCTCTTATCAGGGGTGGATATGGTTTGCTTGTTCAATGTAAAAAACATCTCTTGTATTTATTTTGTACTTGAAATATTAATAAACACCTGTTCTGTACCATCTACACAGAGTACATTTTCATGGAAAAACAGGAAAAAATGCCACTGCCATTTATGCTTAAAAGCCTACTGTAAATACATACTATGTGGGCTCCACAAACGTTCATTTTAAAACTAAGTGATAAAACCCTTGAGTGCCTTAGTCTCTCTGATATTTATAAAACCTGCTACAGTATATGGCCTTTAGATTTATAGTATCAAAGCATGACAAAACCACAAATGGAAATCGTTTTTCCAGTTTCTGTTCTATTCTATTGATCTTGTTTTTAGCTTGACAGAATTATACAGTAACTTGTCTTACATGTCCGAGTTGCATTTATTTGCTAAATATATTCCATAGGAATACACACACACACAGGTTGTTATTATTATTTCTTAATACATATTTCAGAATTGTAAAGAATCCTTGCTTTGCAAGGGTCTATTCCAAACATATAAATATATACAAAAACCCTTAAGCAAAAGAACCATCCTGAGAGCATATTTTTTGAATAGCATTTTTTTTTAATTGTGAAATTTGCCTTTTTCTATTATAAAAGTGTAAACTCATATTGTCTGGATGGTCCTTTTGGAAAAAAAAGTTGGTGATATTGTATATATTTACACAGATTTATAGCATACACCCAATGGTTTGTATTTTTTGAAGGCTCTATATGTCTAAATTTTGATTAGTTTGGTTGCCCTTCTTTGAGGTTCTTCTTTTTAGTTGATGGCTGCACTACACTCAATACTGGGGATCACTCAATACAATAGTATCCTGTCTAACTAAAGCAAAGTAAATATATATATATATATATATATATATATATATATATATATATATATATATATATATATATATATAGAACAAGAAGAATCAGCACTCACTGTATTGATGTGAAGAAAAATTTGCTTTTATTTATTTACGTCATAATCATGGATTATGATGTAAATAAATAAAAGCAAATTTTTCTTCACATCAATACAGTGAGTGCTGATCCTTCTTGTTCTATATATCCTGTATTTGATCATGCACCACGAACCTGTTTAAAGATCGGAGTGCTGGTACTGCGGGACTACATATATATATATATGTATATATATATATATATATATATATATATATATATATATATATATATATATATATATATACAGTTAGGCCCATAAGTCTTTGGACAGAGACAATTTTTTTCTAATTTCGGTTCTGTACATTACCACTTTAATTCAGTGGGTTGAACAAAAACTATTGCATAAAAATGTGAGGAACTAAAGCCTTTTTTAACACAATTACTTCATTGCAGGGGCTCAAAAGTAATTAGACAAATTGAAAAACCGAAAATAAAATGTTCATTTCTAATACTTGGTTGAAAACCCTTTGCTGGCAATGACAGCTTGAAGTCTTGAACTCATAGACATCACCAGATTCTGGGGTTCCTCCTTTTTAATGCTCTGCCAGACCTTTACTGCTGTGGCTTTCAGTTGCTGTTTGTTTGTGGGCCTTTCTGTCCGAAGTTTAGTCTTCAGCAAATGAAATGCATGCTCAATTGGGTTCAGATCAGGTTACTGACTTGGTTGTTCAGGAATATTCCACTTATTTGCTTTAATAAACTCCTGGGTTTCTTTGGCTGTATGTTTTGAGTCATTGTCCATCTGTATTATGAAATGCCTCCCAATCAATTTGGTTGCATTTAGCTTGATTTTAGCAGACAGTATGTCTCTGAACACCTCAGAATTAATTTGGCTGCTTCTGTCCTGTGTCACATCATCAATAAACACTAGTGGCCAAGGGCCACTGGCAGTCATGCTGCCCAAGCCATCACACTGCCTCCGCCATGTTTTACAGATGATGTGATATGCTTTGGATCATGAGCTGTTCCACGCCTTCTCCATACCTTTTCTTGCCATTATTCTGGTAGAGGTTGATCTTGGTTTCCTCTGTCCAAAGAATGTTTTTCCAGAACTGTGCTGGCATTTTTAGTCCAATCTAGCCTTTCTATTCTGGATGCTTATGAGTGGCTTGCACCTTGCAGTGCACCCTCTGTAGTTACTTTCATGCAGGCTACTCTTTTTGGTAGACTTGGATATCAATATGCCTACCTCCTGGAGAGTGTTGTTCACTTGTTTGGCTGTTCTGAAGGGGTTTCTCTTCACTATGGACATGATTCTGCAATCATCCACCACCGTTGTCTTCCATGAACGTCCAGGTCTTTTTGCATTGCTGAGTTCACCAGTGCTTCCTTGATTTTGCCACTCATAATATTATAGCAATTTCTTGGATGGGTTTTTCTATTTTTGCAGCTTAAGGGTGGCTTGTTTCACCAGCATGAGAGCTCCTTTGACCGCATGTTGTCTGTTTACAGCAAAATCTTCCACATACAAGCACCTCCCTCAAATCAAATCCAGCGCTTTTATCTGCTTCATTGATAGACTTAACAGAGTAATTGCCCACACTTGCCCATGAAATAGCATTTGAGTCAATTGTCCAATTAATTTTGAGTCCCTGAAATTAAGTGATTATTTTTGAAAAAAAATCTAGTTCCTCACATTTTTATGCAATCTTTTTGTTCAACCCACTGAATTAAAGATGAAATTCGGAAGTTCAACTGCATCTGAGTTGTTTCATTCAAAATTCAATGTGATAATGTACAGAACCAAAATTAGAAGAAAGTTGTCTCTGTCCAAAGACCTATATATACATACACCCAACTGGTTTTAATTGCAGCATGGGGATGAGCTGCATTGTACTCTATATGGGAAAGAGGCTTTCCCTTTAATCCTTGCTCTCCCGACCCCCCCCCCGTCAATACAGTCCTGCAGTTAAGAAGGTGTTTAAAAGCCCATAAAAATGAACTGTTTATTTGGAAGAGATCATGCCAAATAAATAGATAAGCAAGTATTGTCTTTCTCCTCCCAAAGAAAATACTCTCTTTTCACTTAGTTAGGTCTGATGCATAGACACTGCCTTGGCGGGGCGGGTCAGCTTATGCATACTTTGTACAAATCATGTAAATAAAAGTGTCTCTTTTTACTAAATCCAGATATTTTCCTTCCAATTGTTTTTTTCCTTAAGGCTATTTAATGGGAGTATTTTTTTAGTTTTGCTCAGTATGTGATATAAGCCACACCCCATACACCCAACTGGTTTTAATTGCAACATGGAGATGAGCTGCATTCTTTGGTTATATATTTAGACTTACAGTAATATGATGATATAATGTATTATTTATGCTTAGGCTGACTATGGATTTCACATCTAATTATTATGTCATCTTATGTAGCTTGAGGGCATGCAATCTATTTATAAATTAGTAGTGTGGTGGTCAGCTTGAATATGTATTCATTTAAATATGGAGTCAGAACCAAACATTGATTTCATGAAATGCTATTATTCATTTACCATTTATTTTTGAGCAATGGTTTTAACTGCATGTTTGTGTTAGCATTTTACTCTTCTAAATCACCTTTATCATCTATTTCTAGAATAATCTTATAATGTTTTTGGCAAAACACCATCCCTACTAGGGATGTAGCGAACGTCGGAAAAAAAGTTCGCGAACATATTCGCGAACTTGCGCAAAAATGCGAGCGGTTCGCGAACGGTTCGCGAACCCCATAGACTTCAATGGGAAGGCGAACTTTAACATCTAGAAAAGACATTTCTGGCCAGAAAAATGATTTTAAAGTTGTTTAAAGGGTGCAACGACCTGGACAGTGGCATGCCAGAGGGGGATCAAGGGCAAAAATGTATCTGAAAAATCTGCCTGTGTGTGCTTGGAAGAGATAGTGTAGGGGGAGAGCTGTTAGTGATTTCAGGGACAGATGATAGTAAGTTTGCTGGCTAGTAATCTGCTTGATACTGCTCTGTATTGGAGGGACAGAAGTCTGCAGGGATTTGAGGGACATTTTAGCTTAGGTAGCTTTGCTGGCTAGTAATCTACTGTTCTCTTTAAACAACTGCCATACGTTGACCTTGTAGGCATTGTTTGCCCAGTTTTTTTGGACGCAGCCACTGAAGCACAGTTGCCATAAAAAATATGCCATATAAATGCTGAAAATAGTAATTTTTCGCCATACGTTGACCTTGTAGACATTGTTTGCCCAGTTTTTTTGGTTGCAGCCACTGAAGCACAGTTGCCAGAAAAAATATGCCATATAAATGCTGAAAATAGTCATTTTTTGCCATACGTTGACCTTGTAGGCATTGTTTGCCCAGTTTTTTTGGTCGCAGCCACTGAAGCACAGTTGCCAGAAAAAATATGCCATATAAATGCTGAAAATAGTAATTTTTTGCCATATACGTTGAGTCAACGTATGGCAAAAAATGACTATTTTCAGCATTTATATGGCATATTTTTTCTGGCCTCTGTGCTTCAGTGGCTGCGGCCAAAAAAACTGGGCAAACAATGCCTACAAGGTCAACGTATACACTACTACAGCGGTGGATACGGATTACGTAAAATATATAAATGCTGCTTGAAAAAAGTCACTCCGGTGTTTTTTCTGGAGACGGTAATATTATGGATATTTAGACAGAATGGGAACAAGGTCACACAGCTCGATGGCGGGTTGAAGAAAACAGTGTGCAAATAATGCCTACAAGGCCAACGTATACACTACTACAGCGGTGGATACGGATTACGTAAAATATATTATGGCTGCTTGAAAAAAGTGACTCCGGTGTTTTTTCTGGAGACGGTAATATTATGGATATTTAGACAGAATGGGAACAAGGTCACACAGCTCGATGGCGGGTTGAAGAAAACAGTGTGCAAATAATGCCTACAAGGCCAACGTATACACTACTACAGCGGTGGATACGGATTACGTAAAATATATGAATGCTGCTTGAAAAAACTGACTCCGGTGTTTTTTCTGGAGACGGTAATATTATGGATATTTAGACAGAATGGGAACAAGGTCACACAGCTCGATGGCGGGTTGAAGAAAACAGTGTGCAAATAATGCCTACAAGGCCAACGTATACACTACTACAGCGGTGGATACAGATTACGTAAAATATATGAATGCTGCTTGAAAAAAGTGACTCCGGTGTTTTTTCTGGAGACGGTAATATTATGGATATTTAGACAGAATGGGAACAAGGTCACACAGCTCGATGGCGGGTTGAAGAAAACAGTGTGCAAATAATGCCTACAGGGCAAATAATGCCTAAAAGGTCAACTTATACACTACTACAGCGGTAGTAAAATAAAAAAAAGTAAAATAAAAAAAAATGAATATTAAAAAAAAAAAATTAAAGTTGGTGCTGCTGAACTACTAGGAGCAGCAGATTAGCACACCAGTCCCACTCCCCAACACTGCTAGACTAATAGCACTGGGCTCTTATAGTAGTAGTAGTAGTAGTAGTAGTAGTAAAACAACAAAAAAATAAATAAAAGCAGTCCTTACAAGGACTACTGTTATTGCAGCAGTCAGCAGATGAGATCAGAAGCAGGACAGCTGCCCACTGCAGCTACATACAGAGCACTGCAGTAGAAGGTAGATTACTAGCCAGCAAAGCTACCTAAGCTAAAATGTCCCTCAAACCCCTGCAGACTTCTGTCCCTCCAATAACAGAGCAGTATCAAAACGATTACTAGCCAGCAAACTTTCAACTGTCCCTGAAATCACTAACAGGCAGCAGCTCTCTCCCTACACTATCTCTTCAGCACACACAGGCAGAGTGAAAAAACGCTGCAGGGCTTCGGTTTTTATAGGGAAGGGGAGTGGTCCAGGGGAGAGCTTCCTGATTGGCTGCCATGTACCTGCTGGTCTGGGGTGAGAGGGCAAAAAAAAGCGCCAACAATGGCGAACCCAAAATGGCGTTTTGTTCGCCGGCGAACAGTTCGCGACATCTCTAATCCCTACATTAAATTCTCTTGGCACAATGGACTTAACCTCCATAGATGTTTGAATTGTTATTATTACATTTTAGGAAGAGTGATTAGACCTTACTAAGAACTTCATCCACATAGGGAAAAGCTGTCAATGGAACAAAAGCCTAAGGAGCCAATTTATTAAAAGTTGAATTTAAATTTTTTTATGATTTCATAAAAAATGCAGTGCCAAAAAGAGAATGCAGATATACATAAGAATATCCTTTGGAACCTTAAATAGTTGGAATCTATAAAAAAAATATTATAATTTAATTAATAAAACCACAAACAGTCATTGCAAAAAACTTGACAAGTAAAAGTTGCCAAGGTTCAATAGGAGTCAATTTTAATTCTCAATTCTAAATTTAATTACTGCATATATTTATTTTCTCAGTTCATTATAACAGTTGCATTTTTTAGCCTAATTGAAAATGAATAAAACTATTTAATCCCAGCTGGCGTACAATTTTGTTTTTGGAAAATAAACGCAAATTGGAATGGTACTTTTTACCTTTTTTCTTAAGCTAGTAATCAAGAAAAAAGGTAGCAATAGTTTTATCACAGATTTTTTTTTTTTTGGAGCTCACGTTTTAATCAACTTCAAAAACTAGTAAAAAGTTCTACACATATTTTTCATACTTTTTTATTTCAAAGTATTTTGTGAGACAACATTGGTCAAGCATTTATTTTATTACAAAAAGGGGTTATTCCACTTAGAAAAAAATATAAAGAAAATAAAAAATATGACTTTTGATAAATAAGACCTTAAAGGGCCAGTAACAGCAATTTAAAAAAAAAAAAAAAAATTTTGTTAGTATGCTACAAAAAAAGACACCTATTAAACTTTAAAGAGGCTAAGTCTATATTAAGAAATAACTTACCGAAACTACACTTGCGCTCCTCTTCAGAAAAGGCGATCGGCGATCCATCGTGCAGCGCTCTATTTCTCCTCTATTTCTCTTATAGGAGATAGTCAGGGAGGAGAAATTCAGTGCTGCACAATGGATCATTGCCCTGTCACTGTTTCTGAAGGGGAGCACAAGTGGAGTTTCAGTAAGTTATTCCTTAATAAAGACAGTGATTTTAAAGTTTAATATGTGTTGACGTCTTTTTTTCGTAGCATACTTAGAAATGTTTTTCTGTTACTGGTCCTTTAAGTATTAATCATAAGTCACACTATATAGTCTAACTAGTCTTTAAGCAGGGTAGAAATAGAACAAAGAGACATTTTCCCCAATACTTTCACAAACTGTGTTGGGGACCAGCCACACAGCTTGGGCAGCAGGGTTATTTTAATGATTAAATAACACAAAATATAAAAAAACTGTTTAAACATTTGCACTTCTATGTAGCTATTGATCCCAGGTAGAAGTTTTAATACAATGTAACAAGAAAATGATAATACAAAAATGGAGTTATTGAAATGTTTTCTGCATTGATTTTGTTTGATGATGAAATTGCTTAAGCTAGACAGAAGCTTATATCATACTAAAGTGCTAAAAATGCTTTTGGTTTAGTTGCAGTTGTTTTTTTTAAAGAACACAAGGGGACTGTCTGTATTTATTGTATATATTTGACATGTCTGTGTATATTCCATATATTTTATAATATTCACAATACTATTGTTTCCAGTGGTGTCATGTGTAGAAAGGGCAATTGTACAATTTTTGGTTAGCCTCTTTATGTTCATTGATATGGGAAAAAAGTGTATAAGAGAGTGTGGATCAAATAACCTCCTGTTAATGTTTTTAAATAGCTTACACGTGTAGCTAAGGTACAACTAATTATCAGTTGTCAGTCCAGTTATACTTATTTTTATTAAACATAGATCACATTGTGTGTTGCTTTATGATATCCTATTTATGTTATTCGGTTGTAGACATGTTCTTAACCTATGGGTCAAAACCACAGCTCCTCAGTTCATTCATGTGTAGTTTATTTGAGCACACATTAACACATGTAGGGATGCTTTCATCATGACAAAAAGTTTTATATGCTAAATGCTATTATCTTTCTGATAATAACAAAAAGTCTGCCTTTTTTATGGCCGGAGTGCTTTAGCTTGGGTAGATGCTGCTTAGAGTAACAAAGTTTTTAAACTGACATTTACTACATTGCTTGTATAACAATGTAAACAAAGAAAACATATTTATATGAATAAATATAGTATAATAAAAGAGATAATTATGTGTTAACAGAATCCTTGAAAGACAGAGTAAACCCATAAAAATATAATGTGTTTGACCAGTCATACTTCCTATTATATCACACTTTTTATTATTTCATTTAGAGTTCAGATGAGTAGTTATGGCTCCTTTATTCACTGATTGCATACGTTCAATATTATCCAACATACGTTTTAAATAAAGCACTTTGCCTTTGTATTTACTTAGCATTTACAGCATTTAGCCAATACAATACTGTCTATGAGGAATCTCAAATAAGCTAGATAAACTAAGGTCTACTCTATAAATATTGAGAAACTTATGAGAAGAACTGAAAGGTTCATGGGTGAAAATAAAGGCAAATGTTCCAACAGAGCAAGCACTCGCATTATCTATGTAACAAACTATCTGAAATAGAACTAGATCTTAATGGCAGCTGTATGTTTCCTGTTCATAAACCACCGAATGGGAAAAGAGGGAAGTGTAACTCTATTTGCTAAAAAATTAAATACAGGAAACCATAAATATAAAACTGACGACTTTTAGGCAAGGTTTAGAGAAGGTAAAATCTTCATATGTGCTAAATACGTCTTTATTTTTTCATTTATTTATTTGTTCATATTTTTCCATGTTCGATTAATAATTATTTTTATTTCATGCCAAAATGTATGTGTCATATTATTCTTCAGGTTATAATAAGACAGGTTCTTCAGTTATGCAATTTATGTCTAATGTGTTTTCTGACAGATAATTACAGTCATTACAGTCTAAATGGCTCCAATCTAAATGAATTGTTTAGTGCCCTAACATACATATTGATTCTTGCCATGTGTGCTTTTATAATTTTATTTCTGCATTTAGCATGTCTTTTATCTTATTCACATGCTCCATTACAATTTAAATTGTATATATATATATATATATATATATATATATATATACAGTATATATATAATATTTTTATTCCATCTTCAAATGGAGTGCAGTCAATAGTTTATCTTGTTTACTATTTAGTAATTATATATTATACAGCTTTAATACCACGGTTTATTGAATCCCTCTTAATATTTAGCAACATTTTGTACTTTGTTTTTTACCTATATTTGTGTACATGTGTTTACTTATATTTATAAAATACACACCTTAAGGTATTTGCAGCTTTTTGATCATAATTTGTCTGGCCAATATCGCAGACTTTCTGTTTACTTGGAAACTATTGCATGCCTTTTCTGGCTATAGTTGTTATGTTTCTCTACCAGGGATAAGCTGAGTTGTAAGATAGTCAGGGCACAGACGCTTATTTGTATTGATAATCTTTACTATTAATAGCCTCAAAGCTTACTTCTAAGTTTTCAGTTAGCTCTGAATTTGTGGTTTCTATAATCAACTTTTGTTACTTAGCATTAGTAGCTGCAATATGTACAGTTCAAACTTTCATGAATCTGAAATCACAGATAGTGATGGATGAATCTGAACCTCTTCACGAAAGATTTGAGAAACAGCAAAAAAATTGCCAAAGGCATTGAAGTCTATGGGCGATATTTTTTTTGACTTATTGGAGTCTATGGGTGACTTTTTTTGTGGTGAAACCTGATGAAAATGTTTTGCTAATCACAGGTTGTACTTGTATTCTCGCTAATTATCTACAGTGTAGACTCAACATTGAGACTAGAAAAAACAGCTGCTGCACTGCTCCAAATGCATTCTGCTGAACTGGATAGCTTACATAGTGCAAATTGCTTTTAACACCATAGGAGGTGTATAGGTTCGGTAACAAATTTTCGATCCATTTGGTCATTACTGCAGATACTTTGGTCCTATGGGGACAGGGTAAGCTTTCTATGGTTGTTACAGTTGCATTGAAATTTACAATACTCCCTCAATTGCTGTCACACAACATTTCTTTACTAAAAGAAGTTGAATTAAAATGTTACCATACCTTTTTAGATCATTAGAGCATTGCTATGTGTTATTTTCCACATTCGGGGTACAACCTTTTTTGTTAACTCTGCGTGTTGCCTTTTACCAAGTGACTTCTGCCAAAATAAAAAATGAACATATATTTTGTCAAACTGCAAAAGGAGGTAAAAACTGTGAAACAATTTTCATGATTAAATTATTTTTTAACTTATTGCAAATATTTATATGTTGTTTCCTTATTTTATGATTAAAATAACCCATACCACTTGTAGCAATGTGTTTTTTACATATATAATTTTATTGAAAGTGCCATGATATAAAAAAATTAAATCAGTAAAAAGATATGGGAATCTCTAATACAGAAACCAGTTATTTAAAAAAAAGTTTGGGGAAGGCCATCTCCCACAGTATCCATAAGCAAATACTGTAATTCTAATAGTTAAAATGATTTCCTGTAGTAAATTTATGAATAAATTACTAAATAAAATATACTGTAATGTTCTGGGTATTCAGTCTTGGGGAGACTTGCAGAGGAACATTGTGAGGTAAGATACAGGCAATGCACTTTTTGCTTAAACCAGATCTTAAGACTAAATAATATGTTCCCACTGATCCCCTGCACTGTTAGTTATCTTGCTTATATACTGTACATGGTTATAATGTAATTTTTGCTTTATGATATGAGTGTAACCAGACATCAGAAAGAATCTGACACCCAACATAATTTAACACTAAGGGGCCGATTCACTAACTTCGAGTGAAGGATTCGAAGTAAAAAAACTTCGAATTTCGAAGTGTTTTTTGGGCTATTTCGACCATCGAATGGGCTACTTCGACCTTCGACTACGACTTCGAATCGAAGGATTTGAACTAAAAATCGTTCGACCATTCGATAGTCGAAGTACTGTCTATTTAAGAAAAAACTTCGACCCCCCTAGTTCGCCATCTAAAAGCTACTGAAGTCAATGTTAGCCTATGGGGAAGGTCCCCATAGGCTTTCCTAAGTTTTTTTGGTCGAAGGATAATCCTTCGATCGTTGGATTAAAATCCTTCGAATCGTTCAATTCGAAGGATTTAATCGTTTGATCAAACGATTATTTCTTCGATCGTATGATCGCAGTATTTGCGCTAAAATCCCAGACGAATATCGAGAGTTAATTAACCCTCGATATTCGACCCTACATTGGCCCCTAAATAAAAGTGTGTTTGAATTTGTGGTCCAGCAACATCTGATTAAAGTTTACACAGTATTGGACACATAATCTAACTTGATGATCTAAAATGTTTAGATCCACTTTAGTTGTTGTTAGAATTTGTTTTCTTTTAGTGGGAACACAGCCTTTTATAAAAATATTACCACAAATATTACTGGGATAAAATTCTTTACATATGCTAACATATTTTCAAGGGTTAGTTTTTAGCAAACACTTTTCAGTGTAGCTATACCAGAGCCAGTGTAACACAGGAATGCAAGAGGAACCATGTCTCTTCCTATTCTTTCTGAAAATGCTAATCCATTAAAATGCATTTTCAAAATTGCTGACATATTCTTGCTTGATATTTCACACACTAACCATTTCAGAGCCAGTTAAGCAGCCTGTATGGCAAGGGACAGAATATAAACTCTGTGTAAATTGTGCCCTCTTTGTAACTGAGACCTTGGGGTATATTTATCAAAGAGTGAAGTAGGAGATCACTACAATCCACTAGTATGAAATTCCACCATTCATTTCTATGGCATTTTTAAAGGCATATTTATCAAAGGGTCAACTTTCCCTACTTCACTCTTTGATAAAATTGCCCTAATGTGAGATCCTTCAATAATAATCATATTATTATATTATATTAGCTGTCTCAACTGACATATTTAAGAAACTAAACACCATAACAAAAAAGTGTCTGTACTGGCTCACTGTAGTTACATTCTTTTTTATTCCTTATGGATTAGTCTGATGGTAATATTGAGAGTATTTAACACATATATTATGTTAGTTTGCATTCCTTTTGGTTTGTTGCCCCTATCTTTTAAGTCAACTTTAAATGAGACATTAGCTTTCCATACTAGTAGTTATAAATGAAAGGGTTTTGATAACATTAGTAGGATTATTCTTGCTGGGGGATCTTTCTCCATCAGTAATTAAGTTCAGGTGACTAATTTGGAGAACTAGGGGTCACAAAAATGTCAATTTTAGGAGAGGTTTAGTCCAGTGACCATAGACATGACATCAATGCACTATAACATTTGTTTTAGAGTTCTCCAGGGCCAGAGCCCCAATCTAATAAGAGCTCTGTTTCACTTAAATCTCAGTTCTTGCTCTCATACAGTTGTTGTAGAATGTTGTATATCCTTTTTC